>NC_053027.1:317137207-317437207 GCF_003073215.2 Triticum urartu
CTAGTCACTACACACATCACAAAAATACATGGGTTGCACCTCTGGAAATATGGCAAAACCCTTAACAAAACATATGTAGAGCTTATGGGCATATCATGCACACAATAATCATGGCAAAAATGACGAATATCTAAATGGAGTAGCAGATCTGACAATTATCTCAAGTAGCCCTCTTCTAACAGCATCTCAGGCATCAAGATGAACTCAAATGAAAATGATTCAATGAGATGAAATGATGTACTCTCTGGGATGAACATTTTTATATGCTATATGCCCAAAACGGAGCTACGGATGCAAAGTTACGATGCGATGAACATGGCAAGATAAATTAGGGTTTCGGGGCAAAAGTAAACCCGAGGCAATCTCAGATCTTGATCTGGCACGGATTACGAGGATGGCCGGATTTCTTGGAGCTCGCCGGAGACGAAGGGGAATGGTGGCCGGGGCGCCGGATCCGGCCTCGGGCCGCGGGGAGGCGAAGGCGACGAGGAGTAGGGGCGGCGGCGTGTATCGGCGGGGTCGGCGACGACCGAGCGCGCGGTGGCCGGCGAGTGCGGCGCGGTGGCGGAGGTGGCCGGCGACGGCCGGAGGAGCTAGGTGCGGCGGCTCGGGGCAGCGAGGCAGGAGGAGGCGCGCGCGGGCGGCCGCGTGCTAGCGCGGGCTGGGGAGGGCCCCGCCTGGGCCTGGCGGGCCGGCGAAGTGGGCGCGGGGCGCGGGCGAGTCACGTCGCGACACGTGGCGGCGGCGGGGGCAGGTCAGACGTGTCCCGCCTGGCGGACTTCGTCCGGTAGCGCGAGGAGGGGGAAGCTAGGTTAGGGATCCGGATTTCAGGGGAGAGGGACCTTTATATAGAGGTAGAGGGAGCTAGGAGGCTCCAAATGAGGTGCGGTTTTCGGCCACGCGATCGTGATCGAATGCTCTAGATGATGGAGAGGGTTTTGGTGGGTTTTGGGCCAAATTGGAGGGGTGTTGCGATGCAACACACGCGAGGCCTTTTCGGTCCCTCGGTTAACCGTTGGAGTATCAAACGAAGTCCAAAAGGTATGAAACTTGACAGGCGGTCTACCGGTAGTAAACCAAGGCCGCTTGGCATGTCTCGGTCCAATCCGGAAATGTTTAATTCCCAAACACGAAAGAAAGGTAGAAATAACCACCGGAGGAGAACGAAGCGCCAGAATGCAAAAGAGACAACGGGGAAAATGCTCGAATGCATGAGATGAACACGTATGTAAATGCAATGCACATGATGACATGATATGAGATGCATGACAACGACAACAACACATGGAGACAAAAACCCGAACCCGAGAAAATAAAATAACTTAACGCCAGAACGGCAAGAGTTGGAGTACAAATTGGGTAAGTCATATCCGGGGTGTTACAACACTCCACCACTATGAAAGGATCTCGTCCCGAGATCTAGGACTGAAAGAACGCCGGGTATTCAGAACGGAGGTGATCCTCGCGTTCCCAGGTAGCTTCACGGTCGGAATGGTGTGACCACTTGACTTTGAGGAATTTGATTGACTTATTGCGAGTCTTGCGTTCAGTCTCTTCAAGAATAGCAACTGGGTGCTCACGATAGGAGAGATCTTCTTGGAGCTCAATGTCCTCGAAGTTGACGGTGCGGTCAGGAGTCTTGAAGCACTTTCGAAGCTGAGAGACATGGAACACGTCATGAACATTTGCAAAGTTTGAAGGAAGCTCGAGTTGATAGGCGAGGTCGCCTCTCTTGCCGACAATCTTGAAAGGTCCCACGTATCTGGGGGCAAGCTTCCCTTTGATACCGAAGCAACGAGTACCGTTCATAGGAGAGACGCAGAGGTAAGCATGATCTCTGATCTCGAAAGCCAAATCAGGGTGCTTACTATCATAGTAGCTCTTCTGACGGGATTGGGCTGCTTTGAGGTTATCTCGAATGACTTTGCACATTTCCTCTGCCTCTGTGATTAAGTCATTTCCGAGAAGCTGACGTTCACCGGTTTCAGACCAGTTGAGAGGGGTACGGCACTTCCTGCCATACAGAATTTCAAATGGGGCCTTGCCCGAACTTGGTTGAAAACTGTTGTTGTAGGAGAATTCAGCATAAGGAAGACAATCCTCCCACTTCATGCCGAAGGAGATCACACAAGCCCTGAGCATATCTTCAAGAATCTGGTTGACACGCTCGACTTGACCGCTAGTTTGAGGATGGAAAGCTGTGCTGAAGCGGATGTTGGTGCCCATGGCCTTCTGAAAAGAATCCCAAAACTTGGAGGTAAAGATGTTGCCACGGTCTGAAGAGATCACTCGAGGAATACCATGCAAAGAGACAATTCGAGAGGTATAGAGTTCTGTCAATTGAGCTGCAGTGATCGACTCTTTGATAGGCAGAAAGTGAGCCACTTTGGTGAGCTTGTCAATGACAACGAATATAGCATCATTGCCACGCTTGGACTTTGGAAACCCAGTCACGAAGTTCATTTCAATGTGGTGAAACCCGGGTGGGAAGATCCACTGCCACCTCTGCTCTTCTGCTGATACGGCTGATGGAACGGAGGAGGAGGAAGCCAATACTTCTGCTGCTTGGCCACTTGAGTAGAGGAAGAAGGAGTAACATCTCTGACTCGCTTCTTGGAAGCATCACACCTCAGTTGAGTAGCCTCTTGCTTCAAGGCCATGTTGTAGAACTCATCGTACCTCAAGGTCTCAAAGAGAACAAGAGCTAGCTGAATTTCTTCTCTGAGACCACCCCTGAACTGGTATATCATGCTCTTCTCATCAGGTACATCCTCCTTAGCAAAGCGGGCGAGCTTCTGAAACAACTTGTTGTAGTCATACACAGACAAAGAGCCTTGCTTCAGGTTGCGGAATTCCTCACGCTTGCTTTCAACCACGCTCTGAGGGATATGGTGAGCTCTGAAATCTTGACGGAATTCATCCCAGGTGATAACACGTCCACCTCTGGAATCCTTGTACTGCTGGAACCATTCTGCAGCTTGATCTTCGAGTTGGAAGGAAGTGAACTTGACGAAGTCCTTAGGCCTAATGTTACTGCACTCGAAATTCTTGCACAGATCCACAAGCCAATCGTCAGCATCGGTTGCCTCAACACAATTGCTGAAAGTCTTTGGCCCATTAGCAAGGAATTGGTTGAGTGTAGCAAAGTGATTCTGATTATTGCCTTGGTTCCCTTGGTTGCCTTGATTGCGCTCTTGGAGAATTTGCATGATCAACTGTGTGTTTGCATTGGTTGAGGCCATCACATCTTGCCATGCCTCCGGAGGAGGTGGAGGTGGTGGCGGATCAGGATTCGGAGTCGTGCGCGTTGGAGGAGCCATCCTGAAGAGGTTGACATCCATTAGCACATTGATAGACAAATATTGAAGCTGAATCCAACGAATGAAAATTGCAACATATAGTCTTCACATTCGAACAAAATGAACGAATGCATTCCTCTTGAAATGGTCACATATCCATAAATTGAGAAGCCACTTAGAATTTAGGTAGAGAAATAAATCAACAAGGTACGGATCAAGAACGAATAATCGGTAAGAAATCCCAATCTCAAACCAATATCCGTGGAAGAAGAACTAGAGCTAAAAGAATTCCCACCTATGAAACTCCCGAACCTTTCTGGTTATGCAATCAGGTGTTGGGGATACAGGGGAAGCATAATATCACACCCAAATCTAGCAAATCCTACATCTAGCTGTATCCATCCTTCAACACATAACCGAGAAAAACTTCGGAAACCATCTACCTCAACCTTCGAAAAGCATCCGTTATACAAGTTATGGCGATACTCCCGAACTCCCGCCCCAGTACTGGGTGGCGTCGAGGTTATCTTACCAACGAACTGCATAAAAGAGATTTTCAATGTGGCGTACTAAACTCAGGTATTCTAGAACTGCAACAATAGAATTATGACGACAACACCTCAGAGCTCAACTCCCCGGGATACTTCCACAAAACCCCTGACAGGAGGCACCAAGATAATGTTCTCGTCATAAAACCATCAGAACGATTCCAAGATACCCGCGTGATCCTAAATTTTTTTTAGTGAAATTTGAGAAGAGAAGAGTCAAAACTCTACGTCAGGATGCCTTACCAGAGTGATGAGGATACTGGGAAGTAAAAAGAATTCCTAAACTCTCCGATATATAATTCCTAAATGACTCAAAACATTTTTCTAAACACAACTCGGCCGCTAATAACGATCAAGCAATGGGGCTCCTATGGTCGGGGAAGGCTCTGATTACCAACTTGTAACACCCTCGATGCGACTATATCTCCCACGTGTCGAGGCACGACTTAGAGGCATAATCGCATTGAAGGCATATGTCACAAGTTAGGCAATCTTCACAATATCCCATGTAATATGGATAATGAAAGGGGAGATAACATAGTTGGCTTACACTCGCCACGTCAATCAAGTACATAAATAACATTACATCATCCAAACACTCATGGCCTAACTACGGCACCAAAATAAAAGATAACCCAACATGCGACACGGTCCCGATCACCCCCAACTGGGCACCACTACTGATCATCAGGAAAGGAAACATAGTAACGTTGAGAGTCCTCGTCGAACTCCCACTTGAGCTCAAGCGCATCACCTGGAGCGGAATCATCAGGCCCTGCATCTGGTGTAATAGTAATCTGTGAGCCACAGGGACTCAGCAATCTCGCACCCTCGCGATCAAGACTATTTAAGCTTATAGGTAAGGCAAGGTAAATATGTGGAGCTGCACCAAGCGACTAGCAAATATGGTGGCTATCCTGTTCGCAAAAGAGAGCAAGAAGAGGAGGCAAAGCGCGAGTGAGAAACTAGAGAGCAACCTGCGCAAGCATTACTCCAACACCGTGTCCACTTCCCGGACTCCGCCGAGAAGAGGCCATCACGGTAACACACTCAGTTGATTCATTTTAATTAAGTTAAGGTTCAAGTTATCTACAACCGGACATTAACAAATTCCCATCTGCCCATAACCGCGGGCACGACTTTCGAAAGTTCAAATCCCTGCAGGAGAGTCCCAACTTAGCCCATGACAAGCTCTCACAGTCAACGAAGGAATAGACCTCCTCCCGGGACGTTCCGATCAGACTCGGTATCTCGGTTCTTCAAGACACTTCGACAGGTTAAAACAAGACCAGCAACACCGCCCGAATGTACCGACAGATCCCGATAGGAGCTGCACATATCTCATTCTCAGGGCACACTCAGATGAGCGCTCCATACAACTAAAACCAAACCTCGAGTTTCCCTGAGGGGGCGCTGCACAGGACTCTAGTTTGGACCAACACTTAGAGGAGCACTGGCCCAGGGGGGCTAAAATAAGATGACCCTCGGGCTCCGGAAACCCAAGGGAAAAAGAGGCTAGGTGGCAAATGGTAAAACCAAGGTTGGGCATTGCTGGAAAAGCTTTAATCAAGGCGAACTATCAAGGGGTTCCCATTATAACCCAACCGCGTAAGAAACGCAAAATCCGGGAACATAACACCGATATGACGGAAACTAGGGCGGCAAGAGTGGAACAAAACACTAGGCGAGAGGCCGAGCCTTCCACCCTTTACCACGTATATAGATGCATTAAGATAACAAGATAATATAGTGATATCCCAACAAGTAAATAAATGTTCCAACAAGGAACGGACTCCAATCTTCACCTGCAACTCGCAATGCTATAAGAGGGGCTGAGCAAAGAGGTAACATAGCCAATCAACGTTTGCTAGGACATGGGGGGTTAGAGGTTTGACATGGAAATTTGGGAGGCTTGAAAGCAAGTGGTAGGCATCGTAGCATTGGCATAGCAAAAGAGCGAGCAATCTAGCATAGCAAAGATAGTAGTGATTTCGAGGGTATGATCATCTTGCCTGCAAAGCTGTCAGAGTTGACTGGATCCTCGAAAGCAAACTCAACGGGCTCCTCGTTAGCGAACTCGTCTCCCGGCTCTACCCAAACAAGACAAACAAGCAACAAGGACACAATCAACCACGTGCAAGGATCAAACAATATGATGCAAGGATGGTATGCTATGCGGGATGCGATGCGGGATGCATATGCAAGATTTGACAAGGGATGCATGAACCTGGCCTCAACATGGAAATCCAAGTGTGCCACTGGAAATATGAGATGAAATCGCTTGAAAACGATATAAAGAACGTCGGAATCGGAGTTACGGTTTGGAAATGGCAAGCAATTCAAATATGGCCACATTCTGCGATTAACAGCAAGTAGCCATCTAAATGCAATGAGATGAACAAGCTACAACACCCAAACATGACAACAAAATACATGGAAGGGATGAATTCAATATTCTTAACAAAACACTAGCACTGAACTACGGCCAATTCATCCATTAACAGGTTCAAACAAGCATGGCAAAAACGCATATGGTAAATAGATCTCAGACTTAGTGAAATTAACACTTGTCTGGAATTTCAGATCAGGTAGCACACTTTGGAGCAACAAAACTACATGCTACAGGACCTGAACATGGCAAAGTAAAGTATGGCATGGAGTTACTCAAAGAGCTTAACAAAAGTCCCTTAGTGACCTTGACCCAAAAGGGATCTGAAAATACAATTGCAAGCATGTGAACATAGCAAAAACATAATCAGATCTCAGACTTAGTGAAAACTGGAGCATGCTAAAAACAGATATCAAGTAGGCATGTTTACGAGCTCGATGCACTCACTACTGAGCAAGTCATGGCAAACTAAGGATACACCCTTCAATAATACACAAAATGCAAGCTAGATATGGCAAGAACAATAGCGTAGCATGCACGGATCAACTACAACATCATCGGCTAAATCGCTAACAAGTAGACAATCTGCCCAGATTCACAAAGTAGCAAAAGTAGAGCTTGATTCACTCAAGCTAGGGTGATCCATAATTGCAAAAAAGGACATGGATGGATAGAGCACTACAAGATTAACAAAACATCCTTATTGATCATCCTCAAAAGAGGCACGGATCACTAGGAAACAACATGAACAGCTCAAGGACTTAGTGGAAATGCTAAGTCCCTGAAATCAGCATTACCAAGTGCCTCACTTTATAAGCTTGTGCTAGTCACCACACACATCACAAAAATACATGGGTTGCACCTCTGGAAAGATGGCAAAACACTTAACAAAACATATGTAGAGCTCATGGGCATATCATGCACACAATAATCATGGCAAAAATGACAAATATCTAAATGGAGTAGCAGATCTGACAATTATCTCAAGTAGCCCTCTTCTAACAGCATTTCGGGCATCAAGATGAACTCAAATGAAAATGATGCAATGAGATGAAATGATGTACTCTCTGAGATGAACATTTTGATATGCTATATGCCCAAAACGGAGCCACGGATGCAAAGTTACGATGCCATGAACATGGCAAGATAAATTAGGGTTTCGGGGAAAAAGTCAACCTGAGGCAATCTCAGATCTGGATCTGGCACGGATTACGAGGATGGCCGGATTTCATGGAGCTCACCGGAGACGAAGGGGAACGGTGGCCGGGGCGCCGGATCCGGCCTCGGGCCGCGGGGAGGCGCCGGCGACGAGGAGTAGGGGCGGCGGCGTGGATCGGCGGGGTCGGCGACGACCGGGCGCACGGTGGCCGACGGGTGCGGCGCGGTGGCGGAGGTGGCCGGCGACGACCGGAGGAGCTAGGTGCGGCGGCTCGGGGCAGTGAGGCAGGAGGAGGCGCGCGCGGGCGGCGGCGTGCGAGCGCGGGCCGGGGAGGGCCCCGCCTGGTCCTGGCGGGCCGGGGAAGTGGGCGCGGGCGAGTCACGTCGCGACACGTGGCGGCGGCGGGGGCAGGTCAGACGTGTCCGGCCTGGCGGACTTCGTCCGATAGCGCGAGGAGGGGGAAGCTAGGTTAGGGATCCGGATTTCGGGAGAGAGGGACCTTTATATAGAGGTAGAGGGAGCTAGGAGGCTCCAAATGAGGTGCGGTTTTCAGCCATGCGATCATGATCGAATGCTCTAGATGATGGAGAGGGTTTTGGTGGGTTTTGGGCCAAATTGGAGGGGTGTTGGGCTGCAGCACACACGAGGCCTTTTTGGTCCCTCGGTTAACCATTGGAGTATCAAACGAAGTCCAAAAGGTACGAAACTTAACAGGCGGTCTACCAGTAGTAAACCAAGGCTGCTTGGCAAGTCTCGGTCCAATCCGGAAATTTTTAATCCCCACACACGAAAGAAAGGTAGAAATGACCACCGGAGGAGAACGAAGCGCCGGAATGCAAAACGCACAACGGGGAAAATGCTCGAATGCATGAGATGAACACGTATGCAAATGCAGTGCACATGATGACATGATATGAGATGCATGACAACGACAACAACACACAGAGACAAAAACCCGAACCCGGGAAAATAAAATAACTTAACGCCGGAACGGCAAGAGTTGGAGTACAAATTGGGTAAGTCATATCTGGGGTGTTACAGGAGTCAGCCCGCGACTCCAACAAACCTCATGTCCTCATCAAGAGGGATAGGAGAGGGGAGTGGCTACAGTGAAGCCTGCTCCCACCCCTTTCCAGAGGCAGGCATGGCCACAGTACGCCGTACCCGTGGAGATCTCAGTGCGGCGTGGCACTATTGTCACACCGGCCTTGACATCAGCACTGGTGGACCGAATCCTGCACCCACAACGGCTTGTCTGTACGACCCTGGGGTGACGGGTCCCACCAGCCAGCGGGATCCCAGAAGACGGCAAGTGCACCACCAGCCGGACCCGTTGGGAGTCGGCCCCCGAGAGTCGGCCAGCTCCTCCCCCGGGACCCACGCACCATTAACCAGATGTGACGGAGAGTGGCAATAGTGATCGCCCGCCAGGCGGCGGGGCTGTTGCCACGAATCCATGACCAAGCCCGCGTCATTAGAAGCATGGCTACAGTAATCTGCAGCCGGCAAGACCCACCCGGGGCGGACGCGGCCTATCGGCTCTGTACCGAGCCAGTCGGTGGGGCCCACCAGTCGGCGGGCCTCAGGAGTCAGCGGATAAGACGGCGGCCAGAGAGACTGACGGCTGGGCCCGCGTCCAGCCGGTTTACCATTGTACCCTTGGGGGGTAGGCCTATATAAACCCCCCAGGGCACCCATGCAGAGGGTTGGAATCCATTAGTACTAGACCAGATCATATAGGAAGGAGAGAGCTAGCCTTGCCTTCTCCTACCTCTAGGAAACATCTCAAGGAGTAGTCGTGTAAACACTTTGCCATAGTGATCATCTGGAGACCACGCAAAGAAGCAGTAGGGGTATTATCTCCCCGGAGAGCCCTGAAGCTGGGTAAGATTCGCCGGCGTACATGTCTTCGCCTCATCCCGTTTCCAGGCACCGGCGACGTTCTACTCGCCCCCACCATGATAAGCCATCCTTTGGCATATGTCGCACCCAACCCCCGACATTTGGCGCCCACCGTGGGGCCTGGTGCACCGCCGTCCGGAGACCTGCTCTGGACGGGAACCCTTTTCCTACTTGGCCAGCGCAGCCAGCCAGGCACGCCAGACGGAGTTAGCGCTGACGCACTGCACGGCGTTGAGATCTCCTGCGCAGCCAGCTGCCTCGCCGAACTTGTTGGCAAGGTTCGCCTCTCCGATGAACCTGCATCCAACGCAGGCACGGGAGGCTCTGAGAGCCTCCTCGCGGGCCTCCTCGATCAACTCCACGTCGCTGGCGAGCCTGCCGTGGACTTGGAGTCTGTAGGTTGCACCGACCCGATGCTGGTCGACTCCGACACCGCGTCGCTCGACGCGTTCCCCACTAATGTGGTGGTCTATGACGAGCCTCTTCCTCGTGCGGAGAGCGGCGGAAGCACCGTCACCGAGGTGCTCGTCATCAGTCATGACGAGCCTCCCGGCGGAGGAGCGCATGACCCACTTGGCACAGCGCTACAAGACCTGACTGTGCCCATTCCGGAAGACGCTGAGGCGGAGACGTTGGAGGCGCACCGCCTTCAGCTCATCGAAGGCGCGAAGAAGCTGGCTAGCATGAGACGCTTGTCAGAAGCCTACCAGCGAGAGATGGATCGCGCTGTTGGCGGCTCACCGGCCCAGCAGGGCCCAGCCGCCTTGGCGCGGTCCAGCAGCGCGGCGTAGCCATCGCCAATCTGTTCGGGGAAAGTCGCCCTGTGTATGCTACACCAGCGGAGAACATCCAAGCCTCCCAGGCGGCGGCGGATGAGCTGGACAATTTCGAGGGCGAAGAGCGCCGCCTGATGATGGAGCGAGTCCAACGGCTCCACGACACGGCTGCCGCGCAGAACGAGGCTGGCTGCCGCACGGAGGTGCCGCAGCGGCAAAATGAAGACCTTCGCCGAGATCAAGGTGCGAAGTCTCGAACGCTGACTGGCAGCGCCCGAGGAAGAAGAGACAAGGATCCGACTGTCAGCGACAGTCGGACTCACATTACCATAGAGCGTGACCGAGACGGCCGCCCAAGAGCAGTGGAACGACGGGACGACTGTCCGCCTCCTCCTCCTCGCAAGGAAAGGAGAGTCTCCCCGCCGCCTGTTGACCATCCGACTCTCGGCGACCGCCTTGGCCGCCGAGAGTGAGTCGGAGAAAATGACGCCCGCCACCGGATCGACCGACTTAACCGATCCCTGGCACTGGAAGAAGAAGACAAGTTGGGTCCGCCTTGTTTCGGGCCCCGCATTCAAGACGAGCCCTTTCCCAAAGGGTTCACGCTCCCAAGAGACACGCCCAAGTACACCAGCTCCGTGAAGCCAGAAGACTGGTTGGTCGACTGCTCCACGGCTGTCAGCATAGCGAACGGCAACAAGCGTGTCGCTGTAAAATACGTTCCGCTCATGCTCCAGGGCACGGCCCGGACATGGCTGAACAGCCTGAAGCCCCGCAGCATCAATAGCTGGGTCGACTTCACCGAGGCATTCGTCCGCAACTTTACCAGCACGTACAAGCGTCCTCCCAAGCCTCGTCAGCTTTCCTTGTGCATGCAAGGTCCCGACGAGTCGACTCGCAATTACCTCACGCTTTGGGCCGATCTTCGGAACTCCTGCGACGGCATGCACGAGGTGCAGGCTATCGAGTACTTCACAGCCGGGTGCAAAGAAGGCACCCTCCTCAAGCACAAGCTCCTCTGCGAGGAGCCAGAAACCCTCGATGAGCTGCTGATCATAGCAGACAAGTACGCCACGGCCGACTCCTCCATGAAGGCGGAGATTCAAGTTAGCGCAACTAGCAAAGTGGCCCCTCAGGCTCCAAGAACTCCGGCGGGAGACGCCAGTCGGCGGCAACAGTAGATCGACCACAAGCGCAAGGCCCCGCAGCCGGCTTCCAGCAGCCGGCAGGTCGTGACAATTGAAGCCCAGCAGCCGGATGGGCAGCCTCCACCCAAGCGACAGAAAGGTGGCAAGCCCAACTGGTTGCCAGCCTTCTCATACGAGCAGACTCTGGATGGTCCTTGCAAATTCCATAGCGGCCCGAAGCCGTCAAATCACACCACCTGGAAGTGCCACTGGCTCACCAGGATCGCCAAGGGAGATGGCCTCCTACCTCCCCTGCCTGCTGGGCAGCCGCCTCCGCCTCCGCCCCAGCAGCCGGCTGTCAGACCAGTCGGCGCAGTACAAGACGAATATCCTGAAGAGCACGGAGCCTACGTGGTGTTTACCAGTATGGCTGACGAACGACGCAGCAGGCAGCTGCAGCGACAAGAGGTGAATGCAGTAGCATCAGAGACGCCAAAGTTCATGCACTGGTCCGAGAAGCCTATCAGCTGGAGCAGGGCTGATCACCTAGAGGTGATGCCGAGTCCGGGCTCCTATGCCTTGGTCATGGATGCCACCTTTGCCATGGATAGACGAGCCGCTCGTTTTTCACGAGTTCTGATAGACGGAGGCAGCAGCATCAACATCCTGTACAAGGACACCATGGAGAAACTGGGGATCAAGCAAAGACAGCTTCAAAGCAGCCGGACTGTGTTCCACGGCATTGTTCCTGGGCTTTCCTGCTCTCCAATCGGCAAGATCCTGATGGACGTCCTCTTTGGAGACAAAGATCACTTCCGCCGAGAGTCAGTTTGGTTTGAGGTGGTGGGCCTCGAGAGCCCATACCATGCACTACTTGGCCGACCCGCACTGGCCAAGTTCATGGTGGTCCCCCACTACGCCTACCTCAAAATGAAGATGCCCAGTTCCAGGGGAATTCTGACCGTAGCCGGCGACTACCGGAAGTCGTCTGCCTGTGCGACTGAGAGCAGTCGGCTAGCCGAGTCCCTGGTGATCACAGCCGAGAAGCGGCTCCTTGAACAGGTTGTGGCGATGGCCGGCAAGCAGCCAGAGGTGTCGCCTAACCCAAAGGAGTCGGAGGCTGAGGGTTCGTTCAAGCCGGCCAAAGAGACAAAGAAGATACCTTTGGATCCGGAGCACCCAGAGAGGTACGCTGTCGTAGGCGCACACCTCGACAGCAAATAGGAAGGCGAGCTCGTCGATTTCCTCCGTGAGAATCGGGACATCTTCGCATGGTCCCCAAAAGACATGCCAGGTGTACCGACGGAATTCGCCGAGCACAAGTTACATGTCCGATCTGATACAAAGCCGGTCAGGCAGCCCGTGCACCGCCTATCAGAAGAGAAGAGAAGAGTTGTCAGAGAAGAGATAGCCCGACTTCTAGCAGTAGGCTTCATTATGGAAGTATTCTTTCCAGAGTGGCTAGCCAATCCGGTCCTGGTACTGAAGAAGAACAAGCAGTGGCGAATGTGTATTGACTACACGAGCCTCAACAAGGCCTGCCCCAAGGACCCGTTTGCTCTGCCAAGAATTGATCAGGTGATAGACTCCATTGCCGGATGCGAGCTGTTGAGCTTTTTGGATGCATATTCAGGATATCACCAGATCAAGATGAACCCAGCTGACATACTGAAGACCGCCTTCATCACGCCGTTTGAGCCTTCTGCTACCTCACCATGACGTTCGGCTTGAGGAATGCCGGTGCCACCTTTCAGCGTTGCATGCAGAAGTGCCTCCTCAAGCAACTCGGCAGGAACGCCCACGTCTACATGGACGATGTAGTGGTGAAGATGGAAAAGCGTGGAACATTGCTGGAAGACCTCAAGGAGACCTTTGAGAACCTGCGTCGATTCCAGATCAAGCTCAACCCTGAGAAGTGCGTCTTTGGAGTACCAGCCGGCCAACTCCTTGGCTTCCTAGTCTCTGAACGCGGCATAGAATGCAACCCTGTAAAGATCAAGGCCATTAAGAGGATGGAGGTACCCAGCCGACTGCTGGACATGCAAAAGTTCACTGGCTGCTTGGCGTCCGTCAGCCGATTCATCAGTCGGCTGGGCGAGAAAGCTCTCCCCTTATACCAACTCATGAAGAAGACCACTTTTTTCGAGTGGAACCACAAGGCGGACGAAGCTTTTCTCCAGTTGAAAAAGATGCTGACTACTCCACCTGTTCTGGCGGCTCCGACTCCTAAGGAACCTATGCTCCTGTATATCGCTGCCACTAGCCGGGTAGTCAACATGGTCATTGTAGCAGAACGCAAGGAGGAAGGCAAGGCACTACCTGTCCAGAGACCGGTATATTACCTGAGCGAAGTACTGTCGGCCTCCAAGCAGAACTACCCCCACTACCAGAAGATGTGCTATGGCGTGCACTTTACCGCCAAGAAATTGAAGCCCTACTTTCAAGAGCACCCAATCACTGTGGGCTGCACGGCCCCACTTGCCGAGATCATCGAAAGCCGAGATGCTTCTGGCCGAGTGGCCAAGTGTGCCATAGAGCTGGCTCCCTACACCATCCACTACCAGCCCCACACCGCCATCAAGTCACAAGCACTAGCTGACTTTCTCATCGAATGGGCCGAGACCCAGTACCTACCTCCAGCGCCCGACTCCACCCATTGGCGGATGCATTTCGACGGCTCCAAGATGCGCACCGGCTTGGGAGCCGGCGTTGTCCTTACTTCTCCTAAAGGCGAAAAGCTCAAATATGCACTTCAAATCCATTTTGCCGCCTCCAACAACGTTGCCGAGTACGAGGCGCTCATTCACGGGCTCCGGCTTGCCAAAGAACTCGGCATTCGTCGGATCCTGTGTTATGGCGACTCGGACTTAGTGGTCCGGCAGTCGTCTGGCGATTGGGACGCCAAAGATGCGAACATGGTGAGTTACCATTTCCTCGTGCAGCAACTCAGTGGGTATTTCGAGGGGTGCGAATTCTTCCATGTGCCAAGAAACGACAACGACCAAGCAGACGCCTTGGGACGAATCGGCTCTACCTGCCAAGCAATACCATCCAGTGTTGCCCTTCAACGCCTCCTCAAGCCGTCTGTCAAGACTTCACCAGAATCAGACTCCATCTTCGTGCCGGCTCCTCCCGAAGAAGTCGGATCCGACCCAAGAGCCTCGGCAGACGGTACAGGGATTTCGGTAGATGGTTCCAAAGCCGCCACAGTCAAGGCCAGCCCAGGGACTGTAGAACCTGGCCCGGGGACTGCGGCGGCGGGCTCGAAGACCCCAAAACTCGGCCCAAGAGCCGCGCCAGTCGGCCCGGGGACTTCATTAACCCAGCAAGCGGTTGTTGACTCCACCCCGCCGCCTCCCAGCCCAGCCGCCCTCGTCCAAGTCGCAGTTCTGGCAGTCGAAGAAATAGCAGCACCCTCATGGGCCCAGCCCATCCTCAAATTTCTGGTGAGCAAAGAGCTGCCAACTGATGAGACCTTAGCTCGGCAAGTACAACGTCGAGCGGCAGCCTACACCATAGTCAACAGAGAGCTGGTCAGACGCAGCGTCACTGGTGTCTACCAGCGCTGCGTAGAGCCAGAGCAAGGCCAAGCAATTCTCAAAGACATCCACCAAGGCGAGTGCGGCCACCATGTGGCTTCAAGAGCACTCGTCGCCAAAGCTTTCTGACATGGCTTCTTTTGGCCAACGGCCTTAGAAGAGGCCAAGGAATTGGTCCAAAAATGCAAAGGGTGCCAGAAGTTCCGCTCCAAGCCGCATCAGCCGGCTTCTGCACTCAAGACCATCCCCATTGCCTGGCCTTTCGCGGTTTGGGTCTAGACATGGTGGGATCATTCAAGACGGCACGAGGTGGCTTAACTCACTTACTTGTCGCAGTAGACAAGTTCACCAAGTGGATAGAAGCGAAGCCAATCAAGAAACTGAACGGTCCGACTGCCGTGACTTTCATCTCCGATATTACAATTCGGTACGGCATACCACACAGCATCATCACCGACAACAGCACAAATTTTGCCAAAGGTGCCTTGGCCCGTTTCTGCGCAACACGGGGCATCCGACTAGACCTAGCGTCCATCGCCCATCCACAGTCAAACGGCCAGGTGGAGCGAGCAAACGGCCTCATCCTGTCCGGCATCAAGCCCCGACTGATCGAGCCTCTGGAGCGCTCGGCTGGCTGCTGGCTCGACGAGTTGCCAGCCGTCCTCTGGAGTCTGTGCACGACTCCAAACAAGTCAACCGGCTTCACGCCTTTCTTCCTCGTCTACGGTGCTGAAGCCGTGATCCCAACGGACATAGAGTTCGACTCCCCGCGAGTCACCATGTACACCTAGGAGGTAGCAGAAGAAGCATGTCAAGACGGCGTCGATCTGCTGGAAGAGGGCCAGCTATTGGGCACTCAGCCGGTCCAGCATCTACCAGCAGAGCCTGCGCCGATACTACAATAGGAAGGTCAAGCTGAGATCTTTCCAAGAGGGCGACCTTGTGCTCCGACTGATCCAGCGAACAGCCAGCCAGCACAAGCTGTCGGTGCCTTGGGAAGGCCATTTTATCATTAGCAAAGTGCTGGGCAACGACTCCTACTACCTGATTGACGCTCAGAAGCCCCGAGCACGCAAGAGGGACAACTCCGGCAAAGAGACGGAGTGTCCATGGAATGCAAATCTCCTCCGGAGATTTTACAGTTGATGCAGTATGTACCATGCTACCTTTTGTATTAAAGTACCAAGACTTCGGGCACCCCGAGACGAGCTAGGGGACTGCCCTCTTTTGTCTATATGATAGAAATTATGCCTACGAGTATGTTACTCTTTGTTATGCCGCTTGGCACCGGGCTCGACAGGTCGGCCCGGGGACTTGCCGCCTTGCACTATGAAATGCTTCCTGCAGCCGGACAAGTAGTGTGTGGTGCCTAAGCCATCTCCTGTCAGAAGCTGGAGCTCGCAGAGCGACCGTACGGTGGTCAGGAGTAAGGTAGAATGGGCGTTCGCATGAAAAATGACTAAGGACTCAAAGCATAAAACATAGCTTAAGCCGGCTTCCATCCTTTTTTCGAAAACCGACTCTTGAATAGTTGGCTTGCCGCCTTCTATCCAACTTGCTAAAAAACTCTAAAAACGGCTAAAGTACCTGCCTTCCCAAAGTAGCCAAGCATTTGATCCAACGGCAGTCCGTAGAGCGGCTGTCCGACTGGAAAGACAGGCAACTAAGAGAAAGCGGCAATGGAAAAGGCCAAAAGAGCAATGAGCAAGAAAAGATAGAATTTGGATAAATATTTACATAACATAGGCCCTTGGCCGAATCTTCGAGCAGAAGTTCAAAATACACCCCGCGGGTGGAATTGTGCGAATTAACAAGTTCTTCAAAGACTACTAAAGCAGATAAAATAAAGATAAGGCAGCAGCTTAGGAAGCGGCAGACGGATTCAGAGGGTAGGAGGAGGCGGCAGCGTTAGGCGTTGGGGCGGCCGGCCGGGCAGTCTCGGCTTGATCGCCTCCGGCGGCAGTCGGCTCGGTCGCACGCGGCTCATTGCTAGAGGCGCGGTCGAGCTGAGGCTGGCCGTCTGCCCCGTCTTCTGGTGCTTCCGTCTCGCTTCCGTCCTCCGCCTCTCCTTCCTCCTCGACGCTGGAGCCGATCACCTCTACCGAGTCCTCGCCGATGTCGGTTTCATCCCAAACCACTCCGGTGGTACCTCCTCGCCGTCTTCAGACCGCTCGGGGATGAAGATGCTGGTGTCTGTGTACTCGGCGATCGCTGCGGCACGCTTCACGAGGGCGTCTTCCGCGGCTGCCATCTCTAGCTGGGCCTCTGACCGGAGTGTGGCCAGCCGGTCTAGGTCCAGCCCCGGATACCACGCCTTGATGAACTCCAAGGACCAGCGCGCTCCAGCCCGGGCCGAGGAACCCTTCCAGGCCTCAAGACGACCAGCCGCGACCTCCAGCCAGTCGGCTGTCCGACTGGGGGTGTGCGGAGCCTGCATGTCCGGCCATAGGGCAGCAATCGCCTGGGCGCCGACACGCTGAAGCCGGCGCAGCATCCGGTGAGTCGGCCGAAGGCGAGCCTCGATTCTCAGGATATGCTCATCAAGGGTTCGGGGGGCGTCGGCGGCAATCTCTGCGCCTTCCGCCCTCCGACCTTCACAGTCAGCCTCGATGGCTTGGATGGCGGCCTGCGAATGCCCAGGTAAGAAGTCTGCCAAGACGGAAAAAAACAAAGAAGCAAGTCAAAAATCAGGAGTCGGCACGACTTATAATCGGCAGCTCGAAAAAAGAAAGTAAAGAAACTCACCATCAACAATGTCTTCAATCTCATGGAAGCCGGAGGCCAGCATTGCCTCTTTGTCAGTCCAGGAGGAGCGCTCGCTCGCGAACTCGGCCAGGAGGACGGCATCCGCCTCTTCTGCCTCCTTCTGCCTCTTCGTAAGCAGCTCCCTCTGCTCTGCCAATTGTGTGGCCAGCAGATCGCGCTCTGTGGCGAGCTTGCTGCACTCCTCCCCCTTGGCGCGCAGCACGGAGTTGGCTTCGCTCAGCTGCTGTTGAAGAGCAGCGTTGGCTCCTGAAGAGAAGGAAGAAAGAAGGCGTTAAGTCATCAATAAAGAAGGTCGCCTGGGAGATCCGGCCCGACTGCTCAGCAGTCGGCCCGAATCTCGGGGACTACAGCCCGCGGGTGCGCCAGCGCGCCCCCGCAAAGAAGGAAAAGGACTCACTCCGGCTCTCCGACAGGTCGGTGGTCCCCTTGCCCAGCTCTTCAACATTGCGGTTGAAGGCAGTGACACAGAGGTTGTGGTAGTCCTGCGACAAGTATTTCAGACAAAAATTAGTACCTGGAACTCACCAATTGGAAGTTCGGGGCCACCTGCTCAACAGTCGGCCCAGAAATCAGGGAATACACCTAGTCGGTGCACTGGCGTGCCCCCACAGAAAGGAACAAGAAAACAAGGACCAACGAGAAAGCATACCCGGACGGCTGCCCACGAAGCCAGATACGCCTTGGTGCAGTTCTGGATGGCGTCTCCCTCAGCTCACAGCTTCGTTTGGACGTCCAGAAGCGCCTGGTTCAGCGGCCCTATGCCGCCTCCTCGCACCCACCCAATGGGTGCGGCGCTCGTCGCTTCGGCGTCTGGAATCGCCGAGCTGGCGGTGCCGGTCTCCAGGGGGCGTGGCGCCGAAATCTCCTTCTCAAGACGGCAGCGCGTTGGCAAGCCAACTTGGAGGAGTAGCCTCGCCACGGCCTCGTCTTCATTCGGCGGCACCGGCGGGTCCGCCGGCTGTTTGCCTTGTGCGCTCCCAGACGGCGGCGGAGGTGGCGGCGGAACGATCACGTCCGGCGTGGAGGAGTCGCCGCCTTCCCTCTCCATGATGGGGTTCTCACCGCCGGCTTCCCCAGTCTGCCCCGTGAACTCCGGAGGCGGCGGCGCAGAGTTCAGCGGAGTGACGAACACCGCCGATTGGTGGTGCGCGGCCTCCTCAGCCTGCCGCTTCGTCGTGGCGACGGCTTCGGCCTCTGCCAGTTTCTTCTTGGCGGAGGCCTCCGTCTTATCGGCCTCCACCTTCTCCAGGCGGGCGGCCTCTTCCTCGTTGCGCTTCTCCTACGCGTTCCGCTCCGTCACCTCCCGGAGGTCGGCAGCGGGGTCAATCCACCGAGTGGTGGCGGACGTCTCCGCTGACCCCATGACGGAGGCGGCGACAACCCTCTCAAGAGTAAGGGGAGCCCTGAAGCGAGGGAAGCAAGTAAAAGACTCAGACAAAAGCTACAAACAAAGAATAAAGCGTTAAGCAAGGAATACTCACGCGGAGACCAGTGGAGGCTTCTTTACTTCCTTGCGGAAGCGGATGGCCTTCGCGGCCGCCTCGTCCCGCTTGGTCGCCGCAGCCGAACTCTTGGGCTTCTTCGGCCGACTGCCGAACAAGGTCGGCACAGCCCTATGCTTCTTCCTGCCACCTTGAGCACCCGGTGCGGCAGAAGAGCCCGCGCCGGGATGGCTGGCTCCTGGCCGGTGGCGGGGGGTGACCTCCTCATCATCATCAGGCCAGTCCTCTGGACTGGCCCCGAGCCGCGGGCCGCTTCCTCCTCGGCGTCGTCTTCCAAAGCCGCCGCCCCCAGATCGGGGTCGTTGACGTCGCTCTCCGCCCGGTCGGCAAGGAACTCGCAGGCCGGCCCCGTGGTGCCGGCTGGTGGATGGAGGAGGGGATTCTGACCAAAGCCGACTGGTCAGGTCGCACAAATAAACTCGGCAAGAAAGAAGACAATCCAAAGAAAGAAAGAAAGGGCAACTCACTGTGGGTGGGGGGTTGGCGCGGGAGTACGGCTCCTTGCCGAACCGCCAGTCCTCCAGGAGCTTGCTGTCCCAGAGGTAGTTCACCATGTAGGCCACCTCCTCGTGAGGCATGTCCTTGGTGCACATCCGACTCGGGTCACGGCGCCCGCTCATTTGGCATATCATGTGGGGGCGGCCTTGGAGCGGGAGAACTCGGCGCGCCACGAAGGCGGCCAGCAGGTCCGGACCAGTCAGGCCCTCCGACTACGTCAGCACTCGGAGTCGCGCGACAGCGCCGGCTCCCTCAAGCGTCAGCGACTTGGCCCGAAACGACCAGTTGGGAAGTCTCCCAGCCGGCGGGCCGGCTTCGAAAGCCGGCACGTTGACCCAATCGCCCCTCTCGAAGACGCTCTTCACGTAGAAGTATGATCGATGCCACGTCTTCACCGACTTTATCATCTTGATGGTGGGGAAGTGGTTGTCGGGCCCCGACCTCCGCACGGCGATGAACGCGCCGCACTGAGCCGGCACGCCTGCAGCCTGGTGCCGAGCTTGGAATAGAAGAACTCCCGCCAGAGCTCGAGGGTGGGGAGGACTCCGAGGAAGCCTTCGCACAAGGCCACGAAGGCGGACAGCAGCACCACCGTGTTGGGCGTGAGGTGGTGCGGCTGGAGGCCGTAGAACTCCAGAAAGGAGCGGAAGAAGCTGCTCGCCGGCAGCCCCAATCCGCGCAGGCAATGCGAGCGGAAGATAACCCGCTCGCCCTCCTCCGGCACCGGAGAGATCTCCCCCCTTGGCGCAAGGCATACCCGCACGTAATCTTCGCCGGGGAGCCGACGAGTCTTGCGGAGGAACTCGATGTGGTCATCATGGACTTTTGAGCCATCCCAGGTGCCGGAATGCACCGAGGGAGGCGCGGCGGCAGAAGAAGAACTCATCGTGAGCGGATCGCCGCGGCGTTCGGCAAAGTTTGGGCGCATGGTGGTGCGAGGAAGAAGAAGAAGAAGAAGAGTAAGGAGTAGCGTGGAGGAGGAGCGCGCATGCTCTGCCGCGCCCCCCTCCTCCCCCTACTTATAGCCTCATGGGCTGCGAAGCGGAGGGGGCGGACATGGGATTTACTGCGCCCACGACCCCACGACCCCCACATTTCCACGACAAAGTTACTGCATGCAGTAACTCCACGGGAATCCCACCCGTCCGCCTGGGCCACAGCGGATCCGCTCGGGCGCCGAGGCGCGGTAATGGCGGGCCCCACCTATGGACCTGTCCTGTCAAGCGCGTAGGCTGGCAGACTGGTCCGGCCACGTGTTGCCACGTGACGGGCCCGGAACGGGCGGCGGCCTGGAAGCTTAGCCGACACGCTACTTGGATCCCGCCTCGACGTTCGAAATATTGTGCGAGTCAGAGTTGGGCGAGTCCGAGCCCTTCTAGTCGGCCTGGCAGAAGTCAAGCAAGATCCATGTCTTGGGCACCCGGAAAGAGAAACTGCTGAGGCTCCTCGGCCGAACATCCACGGCGTCTCATCAGCTTCGGGGACTACTATTGGAGTAATGGGCCACGGGTAGGCTAACCCGAGTCCCAGAACCTTTCAAGACATCGGGGCAAGCTGCGCCCCTCAAGACCCCAGGACAAAGAGCCGCCTTCTGAGAAGTTGGCGGCAAGGCAACCGACTAGCCACTCGCGGTCGAGTCCCAGGGACGACTTCAAGATAAGCCAACTCCTGACTGACGACTTCCCGAGAAGCCGGCCTTGGGGAGTCAGCCCGCGACTCCAACAAACCTCATGTCCTCATCAAGAGGGACAGGACATGGGAGTGGCTACAGTGAAGCCTGCTCCCACCCCTTTCCAGAGGCAGGCATGGCCACAGTACGCCGTACCCGTGGAGATCTCCGTGCGGCTTGGCACTGTTGTCACGCCGGCCCTGACATCAGCACCAGTGGACCGAATCCTGCGCCCACGACGGCTTGTCTATACGACCCTGGGTTGACGGGTCCCACCAGCCAGCGGGATCCCAGAAGACGGCAAGTGCACCACCAGCCGGACCCGTTGGGAGTCGGCCCCCGAGAGTCGGCCAGCTTCTCCCCCGGGACCCACATGCCATTAACCAGATGTGATGCAGAGTGGCTATAGTGATCGCCCACCAGTCGGCGGGGCTGTTGCCACCACTCCATGACCAAGCCCGCGTCATTAGAAGCACGGCTACAGTAATGAGCAGCCGGCAAGACCCGCCCGCGGCGGACGCGGCCTATCGGCTCCGTACCGAGCTAGTCGGCAGGCCCCAGGAGTCAGCGGATAAAACGATGGCCAGAGAGACTGACGGCCGGGCCCGCGTCCAGCCGGTTTACCATTGTACCCCTTTGGGTAGGCCTATATAAACCCCCAGGGCACCCATGCAGAGGGTTGGAATCCATTAGTACTAGACCAGATCATATAGGAAGGAGAGAGCTAGCCTTGCCTTCTCCTACCTCTAGGAAACAGCTCAAGGAGCAGTCGTGTAAACACTTTGTCATAGTGATCATGCGGAGACCCCGCAAAGCAGCAGTAGGGGTATTATATGCCCGGAGAGCCCTGAAGCTAGGAAAGATTCGCCGGCGTGCATGTCTTCGCCTCATCCCGTTTCCAGGCACCGGCGACGTTCTACTCGCCCCCACCATGATAAGCCATCCTTTGGCATATGTCGCACCCAACCCCCGACACAAGCCGGCCAACCTAAGTGTTCCGGAGCAGTAGCAAGCTACCATGTCTTAGTGGAAGCACTAGGAGACATTTTCCTATAAGAAAGGCTACGAAAAATAAACAACTAGGTTGTCGGATCTGACACATACCAAGCATTTCAACATCATACACACCATATGCTCGATATGTACAAATACAACATGGCATCACAACAAAACTCTATGACACAAAGTATTTATTCATAAGGCTCCGAAGAGTCATACATAGTAAGAATTATAATCATGGGTCACATGACCGAACATACAGAGCATACAGGCAAAAGAAGCATAACATGTCTAAGTACAGACATCTACAATTGAAAAAAGGCTGAGAAGCCTGACTATCTACTAGACCCTCCCAAGGGTAAAAGATCATAGCTGAGGCAACAAGCTAAATGTCAAAGTCCACGCGGAACTACTAGTGAGACTGAAGTCTCTCTGCAAAAACATAAAAAAAGCAAACGTGAGTACAAGTGTACCGAGCAAGACTTACATCAGAACTAGCTACATATTGATACGTCCATTTTGCATCGTGCTTTTATATCGATATTTATTGCATTATCGGCAGTTATTACACATTATGTCAAAATAATTATGCCTATTCTCTATTATTTTACAAGGTTTACATAAAGAGGGAGAATGCCGGCAGCTGGGATTCTGGGCTGGAAAAGGAGCAAATATTAGAGACCTATTCTGCATAGCTCCAAAAGTGCTGAAACTTCACGGAAGTCATTTTCAGAATATATAATAAATACTGACTACAAGAAGTTCACTAGGGGGGCCACACCCAGCCCACGAGGGTGGGGGCGCGCCCTACCCCCCTGGGCGCGCCCCCCTACCTCGTGAGCCCCCTGGTGGCCCTCTGATGGCCATCTTCTGCTATATGGAGTCTTTCGATGAGGAAAAAATCTTAATCTATCTTCCCGGACGAGACTCCACCGCCACGAGGCGGAACCTTGGCTGAACAAATCTAGGGCTCCCGCGGAGCTATTCTGCTGGGGAAACTTCCCTCCGGGAGGGGAAAATCATCGCCATCATCATCACCAACGCTCCTCTCATCGGGAGAGGGCAATCTCCGTCAACATCTTCACCAGCATCATCTCCTCTCAAAACCCTAGTTCATCTCTTGTATCCAATTCTTGTCTCCAAGTCCGGGATTGGTACCTGTGGGTTGCTAGTAGTGTTAATTACTCCTTGTAGTTGATGCTAGTTGGTTTACTTGGTGGAAGATCATATGTTTAGATCCTATATACATATTAATACCCCTTTGATTATGAACATGAATATGCTTTGTGAGTAGTTACGTTTGTTCCTGAGGACATGGCAGAAGTCTTGCTATTAGTAGTCATGTGAATTTGGTATTCGTTCGATATTTTGATGAGATGTATGTTGTCTCTCCTCTAGTGGTGTTATGTGAAAGTCGACTACATGACACTTCACCATTATTTGGGCCCAGAGGAAGGCATTGGGAAGTAATAAGTAGATGATGGGTTGCTCGAGTGACAGAAGCTTAAACAATAGTTTATGTTGCTTCGTAAGGGGCTGATTTCGATCCATATGTTTCATCCTACGGTTAGGTTTACCTTAATACTTTTGTTGTAGTTGCAGATGCTTGCAATAGAGGTTAATCATAAGTGGGATGCTTGTGCAAGTAAGGGTAGCACCCATGCACCGATCCACCCACATACCAAATTATCAAAGTACCGAACGCGAATCATATGAACGTGATGAAAACTATCTCGACGATATTCCCATGTGTCCTCGGGAGCGCTTTACATCATATAAGAGTTTGTCCAGGCTTGTCCTTTTCTACAAAAAGGATTGGGCCACCTTGCTGCACTTCATTTACTTTTGTTACTTGTTACTCATTACAAATTATCCTATCACAAAACTATCTGTTACCTATTATTTCAGTGCTTGCAGAGAATACCTTGCTGAAAACCGCTTGTCATTTCCTTCTGCTCCTCGTTGGGTTCGACACTCTTACTTATCGAAAGGACTATGATAGATCCCCTATACTTGTGGGTCATCACAGATGCATAAGTATCAACAAGGGGTGGTGGAGGTTAACTGCAGTAAGCCAGCTTTGACTCAGTGGCTATCCTATACTACGACTGCAAGTAACTCTTTTGAGGTGGCGCACAGGAGTCCACATATTCGCCATATCAATACACCACTGTGGATCTGCACCCGTCTCCCTATGAGAAGGCCATCCAGAGCACTCACGCTTATCTTGCACATTTTAGAGTATCCACTTTTACTTGGCTATGAACTGTATAAGCAACCCAGTAGTCCTTTACCATGGATGCAGCTATTCGAATAGATCATATTAACCCTATAGGGGTGTACTTCTTCACACACGCTCTCGCCACTTACCGCCATGTACACGTCATCTATCTCGATAACCTTCAAGTGGAAGCCTAGCGACGGTGTCGGCCACGAGCTAACTAACCATGGAAGACTCTAGTCCAGGTTTATTGCCTATTCAGGTTCCATCCGCAAGGGAGTCCGTGAGGGAGTCCTGGATTACGGGGTCCTCGGGCGTCCGAGCTATGCAACATGGGCCGGACTAATGGCCCGTGAAGATACAAGATATAAGACTTCCCCCCGTGTTCGGATGGGACTCTCCTTTGCATGGAAGGCAAGCTTGGCATGCGGATATGAGTATTCCTTTTTCTGTAAACCAACAATGTACAAACCTAGCCCCCTCCCGTGTCTATATAAACTGGAGGGTTTAGTCCGTAGAGGCAATCACAGTCATAATCATACATGCTAGACATCTAGGGCTTAGCCATTACGATCTCGTGGTAGATCAACTCTTGTAACCCCTATATTCATCAAAGTCAATCAAGGAGGACGTAGGGTATTACCTCCATCAAGAGGGCCCGAACCTGGGTAAACATCGTGTCCCCTGTCTCCTGTTACCTTCGATCCTTAGACGTACAGTTCGGGACCCCGTACCCGAGATCTGCCGGTTTTGACACCGACATTGGTGCTTTCATTGAGAGTTCCGCTGTGGCGTAGACAACAGGATTGATGGCTCGCCTTGTTATCAAGGACAATATCACTTCTGGGGAAGCCCTGGCCTCAGGCCAAACCCTCCCGTTGGGCAGCTTCACCATGGCCGCCCGTTCAGCGTTTAAGCCAACGATGACTTCCCAAGTCATCGAAAATCATCTCCGTGTTGACCCTGAATACTCCAAACGGATGGATCCGGCAGATTTGTCGTCTTTAAATGAACTCCTAGATTGCATCGCCGCCATGGGGGTCGCTACAGACTATGATCAGATGGGCTTAAACCTGATCAGAGAGAAATCAAATCTCCACCGGTCACACATTCGATAGCGGTCATAGAGGAGCAAAACAACAACTCTTCCCCTATCCTGAAAACAAGCTACATTCGGATTTCTGAGCTCGAAGAGCCGGATACCCGCCTGTGGGGTGACACTTCGAGTCCTCTGAAATTAGAAATGGTCGTTGGGCCTAAAGAATCATTGGAAACCTGGAGCCCGAACTAAAAAACTTGGAAGTTTTTCAAATTCTGGACTCCACATTGGGTCAGGGTTCGGATTTAACGCTACCCACCCACCACAAGCAATATTCGCCAAGCAATTCCGGTCCCCCAGATATATGCGACCTCATGTACGTATGGCAGCAGCCTCAGGAAATAGTCCATCACTTTTGGGCCAGATTCCTCCTTGTCAAGGACAAGATTAAAGATAGCCGCCACGAGGACGCGATTTCAGTATTCTGCAATAATTGCGCGGACGAAAGAATCCTCAATGCCCTCAACCTCCGTCGCATACTACACTTCGCTGACATGGCAACCATAGTACAAAAGTATTGCGCAATGGAAAGCGCCTAGAAAACTCAGACAGCTCGATGGGGACCACCGGCCTGCATGCCACCTCCCTGGCGGGGAAAACGGATGAACCCTCGCGGGGCACCCGACCCCGTAGGCAAGAAAATTAAACCCATTACGGGAGGTGGAACCGTCCTTGAGGGATGGCTCGATAAGCCATGCAAAATACACACGACACCGGATAATGAACCAACCCACAACCTTAGAGCATGTTGGATACTCCAGCAAATGGCCAAGAGCGGTGAGGATATCCTCACCAAAAACCCCTCAGAGTAGTACTCTCCGGAAGACAACGACCTTAGAGTATTGACGGTCCTCGAGGCTTCCGATTCAAACAATCGGCGGAAGAGGGCACTCCGTGACCTCGCCAAAGTCTGCCAAGTTAGAACAATAAATCCCTGGAATGACATGGCCATAAATTTTAATGCCTATGTTGAACCAAAATTCTGGCCAGTCTGGGCACCAGTCGCCTTGGTTCTCAATCCAATTGTGGATGGCTTTTGGCTCACTAAAGTTCTCGTGGACGGCGGCAACGAGTTGAGCCTCATCTACGAGGACACGCTCAATAAAATGCAAATGGATTGGAGCTGCATGGAGCAAAGTAATACGACCTTTCGAGGAATCATTCCTAGTCGGGAAGCAAGATGCGCGGGAAAAATTAAACTTGACGTGGTATTCGTCAGGCCGGAGAACTATCGGTCTGAAGAGAAAACCTTCCAAGTGGCCCCTTTCAACAGTGGATATCACGCCCTATTGGGGAGAGACGCATTCACCCGCTTTCAAGCCATACCTCACTACGGGTATATAAAGCTCAAGATGCCTGGGACAAACGGTATTATCACTCTCACCAGTGATCCGGACATAGTGCTCCGTGCCGAAAAAAATGCATCCCTGGCCCTCGAAGCACTATCCGAGGCCCTTGCGGCCGAAGAATTAACTGCACTACGCTCCATGGTCGATAGGGACGACGTAATCCGCGATAAGCGGCCCAAATCCACCTCCTTCAAACTAGCGGATGAAGTAGTAAAATTTCAAGTTCACCCGACGGACCCCGAGAAGACAGCTTCCATCGGAGCACAGCTGGACCCGACGGTCGACACTACATTGCGCGTGTTCCTGCGCGAGAACTGGGACATATTCGCTTGGCACCCTTCTGGTATGCGAGGAATCCCACGCAGGTTGGCCGAACATAGCCTCAATATATTAAAGGGATAAAACCGGTTAAGCAAACACTGCGGAGCTTTTCCAAACCGAAATGACAAGCTATGGGGCTGCAGCTAGCCAAGTTAATTGAGGCCGGATTCATTAGAGAAATAAAACACCCGGACTGGCTAGCAAAACTGGTGATGGTACCAAAGAAGGATAAATCCTGGCGCTTGTGTGTCGATTTCAAAGACCTCAACAAGGCTTGCCCCAAGGATCCCTTCCACCTTCCCCACATCGATCTGATCATTGACGCTACTGCGTAACATGACTCACTGTGTTTCCTCAACGCATACTCCGGATACCATTAAATCAAAATGAAGGAGTCTAATCAAGCCGCAACGGCATTCATTACCCCATACGGGCCTTTCAGCTTTAACACTATGCCCTTCGGGCTGAAAAACGCCAGCGCGACCTACCAACGCATGATTCAAACATGCCTGGAGAAACAATTCGGCAAGACGGTCGAAGCATATGTGGATGATGTCATCATCAAAACTAAGCACGTTGCGTCACTAGTAGATGACTTGCGTCTCACATTTGACAACCTCCGTACGTATGACATCAAGCTCAATCCAGAAAAGTGTGTCTTCGGCGTCCGTACCGGAAAACTGATGGGCTTCATCATTTCCAGTAGAGGAATTGAGGCAAACCCAGCCAAAATCCGAGCTTTGTCACAATTGGCTACACCAATAGACCTCAAACAGGTCCAAAAACTAGCCGGATGCGTGGCAGCTTTAAGCCGCTTTATCTCCAGATTAGGAGAAAAAGCATTGCCACTATACCGCCTGCTCCGACGCACTGACCACTTCGAGTGGACGGACATGGAAACAGCCGGACTGGAAGAACTAAAAGCTCTTTTAGTGAGCGACCCAATCATGACAGCACCGAACGTCGGCGAACCCATGTTATTATACATCTCTGCAACACACCAGGTGGTGAGTGCGGTGCTCGGCGTCGAACCAGAGGAGGACAGACATAAATTCCCACTTCAGAAACCGGTATATTATATATCCACTGTCCTCACACCATGCAAATCCCGGTACCCTCAATACCAAAAGATAGCATATGCGGTCTTCAAGGCATTCCGGAAGCTACGGCACTACTTCCAAGAGTGCTCGATCACGGTGGCTTCTGAAGTACCACTCAATGACATAATAAACAACCGCAAAGCTACAGGACAGATTGCCAAGTGGGCCATTGAGCTATTGCCATCTGATATAACATACAAACCATGCCGAGCCATTAAATGACAAGTATTGGCTGACTTTGTCACCGAATGGACAGAGGCCGAGCTCCCTAAAGAGTACGGTACATATTCCGATTGGGTCATGCACTTCGATGGCTCTAAGATGCTAGCTGGTTTAGGAGCGGGCGTTGTCTTAACATCCACAAAGGAGACACAGTCCAGTATGTAATCCAAATATTATACACGGACTCCAATAACGTAGTCGAATATGAGGCCATATTGCACGGTCTTTGGATGGCTGTCTCATGGGCATACAACGCCTGGAGGTGTGCGGGGATTCAAACCTTGCAATATGCCAGATAAACGGAGACTTCGACATCAAAGACCAAAAGTTGGCGTCCTATCGTAACGTCGTACTCAAAATATCAGCTCGGTTCGAGTGACTCGAGTTTCATCATGTGGCTCGAGAAAGTAATCAAGCGGCAGATGTCCTTGATCGCATGGGCGCCAAGCGTGGTCCCGTCCCGCCTAACATCTTTTTGGAAAGGCTCTTCAAGCCATCCGTGGTGCGGCAGGATGAGAGCGGCAATACTAGTCCGGATCCGATTATACCCCAGATTCCAAACACAATACCTATATCATCGGGGGCTCAGCCATCTAATAACGACAGTAATTGCCCCATGGACCGAACCCTTCTTCGCCTACCTTAATAGGCAAGAGCTACCTGAGGATACAAGAAATACGGTCAATTATGACTCCCCATTTTGGTCGTTGATTCGTCATTGTTATCATTTATTGACCTTTTTTTGACCAAGTTATGAAGGTCAACAGTTGGCCGTCAAGAACAAACAAACGTGACCTTTTCTGAAATTTTCGTCATGGCCACCCTTGACCAAAATTAACGTCATGAAATCTAAGACCAAAATTATGGTCATTACTAATGAGCCTAGACCACGTAGGATCTGATGTGGCCGAGCCACATGGCATCGTCCACGTGGCACATTTGATGACATTGAAAAAATGATGACATGGATGACATGTAGGAACTGTCCAAATCAATTGTTTTAATGGGCTGAACCCAATAATCCATCCCACTTCTCAAATTACTTTTGGTCCATATGCATGGGCCAAGCCCAACATATCATCCTGTTAATAATATTCGTTCTTCGGCCAAGGCATGCAGGCCATTTATTCAATCCATCATTAACTGGGCCAACCCATTTCTATCAAACAAATACATATTGAATATTTTTTTGTCAAAAAAATTACATTGGGCCTTGAAACGGTCCCGCCCACTGACACAATTTAGTATTTTTGTTCCAGCCCTTACTGAAGGGTGACCAACAACAACCAATAGTGTCTCAAAAAGAAAAATTCATTGCACAATTTTGCAGTCAACCAACACAGGAGAATATATTGACAATAATAATAGAATTCTCCAGGATTTCAATAATTTAGGCCCAGCAGTATCATTACACCACAGGTTCATAAGATGAACCAACCAAAATAACACAACTAGTAGCTTAGTATCATTACCCCATGTTCATAAGATTGCACATGTCCATATTGTGCACTAGTAACTAGTAACATAAGATGGCACCAACAAAAAACACAACCAGTGAAGGAATGTGCGGAGTGAAGGAATGTTCTCCACCTTCTGGAACCTCTTGTTCCATAGCACTTTCCATGTGAGGCTGACATTTAAAGAAAGATGTAAACATGAGCAGACAGCAGAGTACTATGCCCATCAATATATTGCAGTTGGTTCTGAATGATTAGGAAAGTTTATAAGCAAACTATTCAAGAATAGATGTCCTACTAGCAGGAATTTAAGAAGCTAACATCATAATACTAATACAACACCTGACATTTTGAAAGAAAGGTGGGAAAATCTATACAGCACACGACGCACACCCGCGTATTAGGCGGCGGCTTCCACGCGCGGCTAGCTAGAGCATGGTGCACTGTTTGATCAATACAGACTATTAGTGATTGCTACATGGGCTGGACAGCACATTCTTTTATACATCTTTGGAATAGAATGTTGACTAAATAATAATCCAGTACATGCTACTACTAGTAGATGGTACGTGCCATGCACGTGATGTCTTGTGATTAGACTACAATCGAAGTTACACGATGCAATTCTACAGGCTTCGAGGGGTGCTTCAGAAAACAGCCACAAAAGATCTTGTATAGAAGGTTTTCTCTCATTAAAACCAGACCGTGAGTGTGCAGGTGTATAGTGGGTTCACGATAACTCCAGAATGACCATCTCCACGTCGTTTTGGCGCGCGGTCGCACCAAGTGAATCCCAGAAACCAGGGCCGTTGGATCAGTTGGGTTGGGTAAGAAATCAATGGCCAACAAATGCTATAGAATGTGCTGTCCAAGTTCAAAATTTTGTGTACTATAGAAGTAGACCAACTAAGTAGTAGTTATTTGAAAACATTGTAGCAGGCAAGCAGAACAAATCATCCTTGGTAATTACATTTTGTTTTTGCAATTTACTGTTAGCTACATGAAATAAGCATGGCACCAGGTTTACTAAACAGGTAGGCATGCAAAACAAACCATTGTTGAAATTTAAATCGGGCAGATAGCTTAAATGGGAACATGGAGCAGAGAAGAATGTAGTATGTTTCAGGAGCACATATGTTGTTTCTTTAGTACAGTGTACAGTATCAGATATTACTACCACAAGTCCTAAACATTTCATTCAGATCTTATATGAAATGTCGCAAGTTTCTCCTTTCTGAAAGTCGGGAAGATAGACGCTTCAAGCAATCAGTAGACAAATAATCAGAGAGCATACAACGCTCTATCTTAATTACTAGTGTCAAATGACAAAGCAATGCTTGCTGGATTGAGACAGGAATTGAAATAGCCAAAGTACTGTCACATTTCCAGTACCAAAAAGAATGTGCAATACAATTAGAAAAGGGAACATAGCGGACATGAAACAGAGGACTGGGACAAACAAACAAACTATAACAAAACACGAATCATATAATGTACTACTTTGAATGAATCATCTATATCAGATCCGTCGAGCAGGAATTATATAATGCAATCAAGTATAACAAGGACGAGGTAAACAAGCCACATCAACAAGACAGAGAATACTAGAAACTTACTATCACTTGAGCTGTCCCCTCCGCTTGGAGAGGACTACGATCTGGTCATTGAGCATCTTCCTGGCTGCACCCTTGGAGAGAGGGCGGTGGCAGGCGCGGCCACGGACATAGACATTAGCCGCACCAACGACCCTTTGGACGCTCTCACCACCAGAGAGAAGGTGCCTTGCATACGGGCTCCTTCAAGTCTGCGACAGTAAGAATGACGTGGGGTCAGTAAGCATCAAGGATGCTGTTGTTCTGGGTCAAGCTAAGTAAAAAAAATCAAGGGCATAACAGATTCAAGTCAACAAAAATTAACATGTGTACCATCTTGCGCAAACTATCATAATTTATAAAAATATACAAAACAAAATATGCAAACAGCTGTAAAGTGGTTAAGTGCTCATATTTATATCATATCAAGCATTAGCATTTAGCAATAGTGATGATCAACGACACTATTCACATAGCATGAATAATTAATCCTCAAGATGTAGAACTCTTATTTACAGTAGTTTGTGTTTTAAAATGTGCCATCTTGAAACATCACACTAGCAAATGATAGGAAAGATCGCAGTAATTCCTGAGCATTATGGTTCATGCCTGGATGGGTTCGGTCTGACGGAACTGTATTGAGCTAAAATTCTCCACTAAAAAAGTATTGAGCTAGAAGTTACTCCTGGATGGGTTCATTCAGATGGAAATGTCAGGCCAGGAAAGTGTGTCACCTGTAGCATCGAGAGGACTTCGGCACCTTTCAAGCTCACAAGCTTGTTTTCGATGACTGAGAGCCATTTTAGATTGGTGCATGTGGACAAGCCCTTCAACATGTAAAAAAGTATGGACATAAGTGAAAATAAGAAGATGCTCAGAGGCTCAAATGAGGATAACAGCTAGAGTTGATAGTCCCACGGAGCAAACGGAACAGGCAAATCCCAATTTGAGCGCATCATCGAAGTAACTCACTGTAGCATCATTGTACATCGACAGTTTTTTCCCTATTATCTACGACTATTGCTCGTGAAAACAATTTCAGACGGTGATAGTGGCAGCACGCATGAGTTTCTTGCAATAACTACTAGAAAAAGTCCACAGCGACAGTGTAGCGACCTGACCCGAATGGATCAAGTCTCTGTGCTTAAGTGTCATCCCTAGATCGGTATGCTGACACACACAGTACTTGAAGGATTTATAACAGAGGTAAATCACATGTATAAAGTAACGTAAATACTATTACCTCAATCCATATAGCGGAAGCAACAAGGTTGTGGATTCCCATCAACACCAACGGCAAAGTTGAGTGTAGAAATCGTAACCCTAACGTACCACTTACTCGTCGTAAGAAACCTGCAACATGAGACGTTGCAGCCCGAAACGGGTCAGTACATTGAATGTACTGGCAAATTCACACCATAGAGAATGATGAACAATGGCTATCACTACATGCATATTTGGCTGGTCGAAAAGCTCTATGGTTATAAGGTTTTTGCAAAAAGCCAATTTTTCCCTACTGCAAAGGAATACATTTTATTTAACTATCAGGGTGGTTGTTGAACATTGAGAATGGTTGACGGCATTCTCAATCCCAATTAAGTAACATCATTAAACCCAACAATATTCATTTAAAGTAACGTGATGAGATCAACAAGATAATCAAAGAACTAGATACTCAAGATGTCCATAACCGGGGACACGGCTAATCATGATTAGTTTATACACTCTGCAGAGGTTTGCGCACTTTTCCCCACAAGACTCGATCGCCTCCGTTGGATTTCTCGCACTACATGGTGTTTGAGAAACGGATGACCGAGACATAGTGTTTCAGAAGCACTAGCACCTTACAATCAGGTAGACCGTACCTCCTACATCCCCTACATCTGCTAGTCTACCACAGTAAGAGTTCGCACGACTTAGTCAACTATGCCAGAGCCCATAATGGCTTGTGGATGCACACGAAAGTTACTAGCATGAATGATCTTATGATCCCTCTGAGCCTGGGTGGCGGTCCAAAGAAAAACAGGCAAGTCCTGATAGAAATCAGGTGCCTCAATCCACCCAGATGTGTGTTTAAGTTGCCACCTTAGATAAACCATTAATTAACAATACTCACATCTGTCATGGATATCACTCACCCAATCCACGTCTACTAGCATAGCATGGCATAATAAGCAAACATAGAAGTAACTCCCAAAGGTTTGATAATAATACAGGTAATAGGTACTACCTCAACTACTTCCCATCCCACAATTTAATTAGATCCTAATCATGCAATGTGTGAGGATTGATCTAATGCAATAAAACTAGGTTGTAGAAAAGGTATGATCAAGGTGTGAACTTGCCTGCAATGTTGATGAAGATGATTCGCACTCAAAAATCTTGATAGCTCTACTCGTCACACTCCGGTCAATCTATCGTAAGCAAGCAATAGTAACCACACATAAGCAATCACTCAAAAGATCGGGAAGAATGAAGAAAACAAATCGGAAAACATCGAAACCAAGCAAATAACTCTTGCAACATAAAACAATTTCTAACAGTACCAAAATTTTGTGAATTTGGCCTTATTATAATGTTTAGGTCAAGAGCTTCGATTTGCAAAAATATTCAACTCAAACGGAGCTACGAAACTCAAGTTATGATCAAACGAAGTATGAATTCAAATCTGATCTAATTCAAATTTTAAACTTTTCAAAAACATGTTTGAGTTGGATTACTGGATAGAGGAGATCATAATGAAGACATGGGCGTTGGTTTCGTCTAATTCCGACTAACGAGCAAAAAGTTATAGTCGTTTGAAAACCAGGGGCTGATCTGTAATTAAAGTATTCACAACTAGGTCCCTGGCCGAAAATAACAGAAAAAGAAAAAGACTAAAAGGCGAACGCTCGCTTATAAGATCAAAATAGTGGACGTTCGCTATTTAATAAAACCTAAAAAAACAGATCTAGTCTAGGGTTTTTAAAAAAAAACAAACTTAAAGAAAAGAACCGGGGTCGGTTTATACCGGTTCGCAGTGGTTACTCCGGCGATCTCCGGCGAGGCGGCGCGGGGCTCCGGCGGCGGCTCCGGTGGCGGCGGAAAGCAGCGGCAGCGGTGATGGGCGTCGCGGGCGGCGGGGGGCGGCAGTGCGGCGAGGCAGCAGAGGCGGCAGCGAGGCGAGGCGGCGCGCAGCAGAGCAGCAGAGGCGCGCGGCGCGGGCAGCTCCGACGTCCGGCGATTGGCGGCGATCTCCGGCGAGATGCGGCGCGGGGCGACGAGGAGAGAGAGGAACGGGGCCCGGGGCCTCGTTATTTAAGGGGGGGAGAGGAGGTGGCGTGGAGGAGGGGCAAAGGAGGCGGCGGCGGTGTCCGTGGCGACCACGGCGGCGGCGCTGTCGTGCGGGCGCTGGAGTCGGGGACGAAGGCGGCTGGGCTGGTGCGACGCAGTCGGCTGGGCTCTAGGCCGGCCCAGTCGGCGAAGGGAAAGAAGTTTTTTTTATAAAGATTTTCCAGACAGCAGAAAAATAAACAAAACAAAATAATTAAAAAAAATTATATAGGCATATAATATATCAAAATTTTCAGAAAAAGATTTCCAACAACATGGACATTTTTCTAGCATTAAATAAAATACACACAAATTCAGATAAATCAAAGAGTGCTACTGGTCCAATAAAATCCAGTAAAAATCATTTTAAAAATACCAAAATGATTTCAAATTAATTTTTCTCCAATTTTCTGTTGTAGGGAATCATGTTACCCTAATTTCCATATATTTTATTTTTGGAGAAAAATAATTTGAATAAAACTCAAATAACTCCAAATTGAAAATAAATTCAAAAAGAACTTTGAATTTTAATTCTTTGAAACTCCCAACTCATATTTCATATAATTTGAAGAAGTCATTTTATCTTCTCTCGTGAAAATCATTGAGTTGCATAAAGTTTCTGAATTGGAAAATATTTCCCAATGGAATTCAAATATTTTTCAAACACCCTTTTCATTTTAAATGTAAGAAGTCATGTCATCTTCTCTCTAGGGTTTTGTGTTGAAAAGAGTTTGAATTCATGGAGATCAGAAAGAAAATATGAAAGTTTGGGAAAGTCCTTTTATTCCCTCTCATTTAACTTTCAAAGAGTTTCGAATTCACTCACTTTCAGTCAATCAATCAAACAATCAATCAAATCTATCTATTTATTATAACATTCCAAAATTTAGAATTTTGGGATGTTACAGACAGACATGGGTACTTGCGTATATCCAATTGAAAGAGGTGAAATGCCGGGAAGAATATATCTATCCTTTTCTGTCCCACAATCCACATCAAGGGCAGCAGTACATGTTTGGACCTAGTGCGTGGCATTTGAGATTGGGCGTGAGGAGGATGTGATGTGTTGCAGTACCTCAAGCGTGACGAGGCAGTTGTGGCCGAGGTCGAGGCGCTCCAGGTTCTTGAAGCTCCCCAGGCACGACACCTACACGCACGCACACAACAACGGCAGAGAGAGATGAGCGAAGCCGGCGAGCCACCGTTAACCTGAAGCAGCTGAGGCGGACGAGAGGGAGGGACTTACGTCAGTGAAGGAGCGGTGGGAGAGGTTGAGGAATGTGGCGAGGCAGCCGGCCGGCGCGGCCTCCCTCGCCATCTGTTCCAGTGTCAGCTGCACCCTGAGTTGATGAGGTCAAATCCGCTCCTCTGCCTCGGCCACCAACGTGGCCGCGACCGCCACCGCCGTCGCGGGTGATGATGAGCACTCCCCTCCGCCTCCACCCCCGCCCCTGAAGCTCATCTCCAAGCCTCCTCCCTGGTCACCGACGCCTTGCATGTGCCGATCGATCGATCTCCTGCGCGCCGGAGATGGCTGCCGGCCTAGATGGCGGCGACGCAGAGGGAGTTGGGTGAGTGGGTAGGGCGGATCTGGCCGCCGGTTGAGGGGAGAGGAGGGGGATGAGACGGAGGACTGGATCGGGAGGGGCGGCGGCGAAGGGATGGGGGGGTCTGAGCTAGGGTTTGGGCTGCGGGTGGGGTATCTCCTTTTTAATTTTTTTCTTTTTTTTCTGTAGATAGATGGATGGATGGATGTGGGATGGAGAGATGGATGGATGGATGGGCGCCATGTCATCCATCCGTGGGAAGAGTTTTGATTGGTTCGGAAAACCAATGATTTGAACAGTTTTCAAGTACTAAAAATAGAGGAATTTTTTGAAGTCGCTATCAAAAATATTTTGCAAAAGGGCACCATAAAATTTTTCACTAGAGTTAGACAACATTTTATGGATAATGACCAATTTGTATGCTTTTCTAATATTTCTAGCTATTTTTAATCACTTTTGAGTGGCAAAAATGGGGTTTTTTTTGTGAAGAACCTACCAAATATTTGTTGCAAAATTGGACTTCATCAATTTCGAAAATACTAGTCCATATTTAATATACAATTGACCAAATAGTTGGGTGTCAAAAGCTTTTATCCATCTCTCGTGAAAAAGAAAAAATATGCCGATTCAGTTGGAAGCGGGTCAAATTTGAACTGCAGCTGCCTCATAGTTTGCTCTTTATTTTTTTTCAAAAATCATTTATAGGTACAAAAGTATCTATTTCTTCATACATACTCCAAAATATTTGCAAAAATCAAGCCCTAGCTACGAACGGTCATGCCCGCCGTTTTGACCACATTTTGAAATATGGATGAAAAATTCAAAAAAATCAAATGATTGGAAAACCTTCACATTGTGTCATTATATGTGGCCAAGTTACAAGTAAAAATAATAAACTTGTAATATGATAATTATTTTAAAAAATTGTTCTCAGAAACGAGCTATCATGTGTGGAGATCAATGACTTTCATGCCAAATGATCAATCTTATGGCCGCATTCATGGCATAGTTTGTTCAAATGATCTCATATCATGCACAAGGGTGCATATTGGATTGGCAAACAATGTTGCCTAAGGAACTTTTCATTTTCTTTGGACGAAAAATTCATTTTCTATTTTTTCGAGTGACCAAAATGAGTTTTTTTGTGAAGGACCTATCATATATTTGTTGCAAAATTGGACCAAATCAATTTTATAAAATACTAGGCCATATTTAATGCACAATTGACCAACTGGTTGGGTGTCAAAAGTTTTTATACACCTCTCGTGAAAAAGACAAATTTCTGCCGATTCAATTGGAAGCGGGTCAAATTTGAACTGCAGCTGCCTCATATTTTGCTCTTTATTTTTTTCAAAAATCATTTTTAGGTACAAAAGTATCTATTTAATCAGAGAAACACCAAAAAATTTCCAAGATTCAACCACTAGCTATGAACGGTCAAGCCCGCCGTTTTGACAGCATTTTGAAACGGGCATAAAAAATTCAAAAAAAACAAAAAAGTGGAAAACCTTCGCATTGTGTCATTATATGTGGCCAAGTTACCAGGAAAAATAATAAACTTGTAATACGATAATTATTTTAAAAAAATGTTCTCAGAAAAGAGCTATCATGTGTGGAGATCCATGGCTTTCAAGCCAAATGATCAATCTTATGGCCACATTCATGACATAGTTTATTCAAATGATCTCATATTGTGCACAAGGGTGCACACTGGAATGGCAAACAATGTTTCCTAACCATGTTTTCATTTTCTTTGGACGAAAAAATCATTTTCCATTTTCTGAGTGCCCAAAATGAGTTTTTTTTGTGAAGGACCTAGCATATATTTGTTGAAAATTTGGCATAAGAAAATAAAAATAAAAAATATGTAAAATATTTGCATTGTGTCATTATATGTGACCTAGTTTTCATCCTATATTTTCCGTATACATCGAGAACATTTTTCTTTCTTTCTGTTGGTTTTCATTCTACATTTTTCATATACGTCAAGAACATTTTTAATGCATGTTTAATATCTTTTAAATACTTGTTTAACATTTTTTTCAAATGCTTGCTTTAACATTTTCTAAATACAACATTGACTTTGTTCACACACATTGTATATTTTTTGTATACCTTTTCATCCACCTCTCGTTTAATTAACAAATTTCGGCCAATTTAGTAGAAAGTGAGTCAAATTTGAACCACAGTTGCTTGATAGTTTCCTCATTATATTTCCAAAAATATTATTAGGTACCCAAGCAGCTATTTCATCATAGATCCACCAAAGAGTTCCGCAATATTCAGCCCCTAGCTAAGAATGACCATGCCCAAATATTTCCCTTTTTCTATTTGATTTGAGTTGGAAACTATCAAGACCTAGGTTTAGCAATTTAATTGCAAGATACATTGCAAAATTTAAGAAAAATCTTATGACCTATATTTAGTAGTTTATCCATTTTTCAAATGACAACAAGGGAATAGCTTGTGAAGAATTACAAAGAATTTAGGAGAATACATTTTTTTGAATCGATGAACATTTTTTTAAATTTATGATCATTTTTTGTGAACATTTTAAGAAATCATCATGATTTTTTTTATCTCACATAATTTTTTTTCGGATTGACGAACATTTTTTCAGTACACAAACATTTTTTCAAAATCATGAACACTTCTTTAAAGCAGGAGCATTTTATTATTTCAAGAACATTTTTCCAAAAATCACTTTTATAAAAAATGTTTTTAATCGTGAATTATTTTGAAGAAGAAAAATAAAATCAGAAAATGAAAGTAAAAAATCACACGTGTTCCAACTAAAAAAACCTTGTAGTAGGCTATGGGCCGTTGGTACAATTGGCAGACCACAATGTTAAAGAAAAAATGAAGAAGGAAAGAAGGAAAGGCTTCCCGCCCAAGCCCAGGAAATGGGAGTGCCTTCAAAAAGGGTGAGTGTGGTTTAAAATCACGAGTGGTGCCCTGGTCTGGTGGTTTGGCCACCACGCTTGTGGAGTTAAGGCGCGGGTTCGAATCACACTTTGCGCATATTTCTTTTTCAGTTTTGCAGTCCCACTCGTCAAGTCACTTGTGAGACCCACTTGTCTGTTCTGTTTGGCCTATGTGGCAGTTTGTGGGTGGGTCCTACATGTCAGTTTGGTGGGGCCCATGTGCTGTGTATCTGGTCGGCCCCACACGTCAGGTAGCTTGTGGGTTCCACCTCTCATAGAGAAATGTAACGAAAATTGACACATGGACATGACATGTAGATGAAAGTGCGGAGGTGGAAGACACACGGACATGACACGTAGGCGAAATTGGTGAGGTGGACTACACATGGATTCAGGCATTACAAATTAGCAGCTATGACCATCTAGACTTGTCATAATCTAGTAGAAATAGAGTAGTAAACTAGTGTTGTCTGCCTATGACCTTTTCATGTAAGAAAATTGCGACCTTTTTGATCAAAATGGTCATGATGCTTTAGGGTTTGGACCCTCCCACATAGCTTACGACAAATTGGTTCCAAATGGTCATAGATTTATGACTATTTGACCCAGGGTCACTATAGAAGGTCATAATTCAAAATATTTCTTGTAGTGGGATCAGAATGAGGCTCGATGCATTGTTCGGCATTGGAAAGCCTATATGGTTCATGAAGGAGAGCTCTACAAGAAGAGCGCGAATGGAATACTTCAAAGATGTATCTCCAAAGACGAAGGACAGGAACTCCTAGCCGAAATCCATGCTGGTCTTGGCGGTCACCACACCGCGGCTTGGGCTCTTGTAGGCAAGGCCTCCCGTACTGGTTTCTTATGGCCAACACCCCGAGCAGATGCACAGGACCTTGTCCAACATTGTGTGGGATGCCAGCTTTTCGCCAATCAAAGCCATATGCCGCCTACCGCCTTACAAAAAATCCCCATTACTTGGCCTTTGGTGGTATGCGGGCTTGATATGGTCGGACCCCTTAAAGGGGAAGCCATAGAAAAAAATATCTGCTGGTCATGGTAGATAAATTCACTAAGTGGATAGAGGCCAAACCAGGTAAAACGGTCGAAGCCGGACAAGTGATAGACTTTATATCCGGTGTCGTACACCATTATGGTGTCCCACACACCATCATCACCGATAACGGCTCCAACTTTACAGCTGACAAAGTGAAAATATGGTATGTTTACCTGGCATCAAGCTCGATTATGCCTCCATCTATCACCCCAAAACAAACGGTCAAGTCAAATGAGCTAATGGTCTTAGCATGAGTGGCATCAAGCCTACACTAGTATGGTCTTTAAAAGAGTCAGACAAACACTGGGTCGAGGAGCTCGACTCCCTACTCTGGGGGCTGTGGACCATGCCCAATCGCATTACCGATTACACACCGTTCTTCATGGTGTATAGCGCAGAGGCTGTTTTGCCCTGCGACATCATTCATGACTCACCTTGAGTGCGCATGTACGAAGAGAGAGAAGCCAAGCTTGATCGGCAGGACAGTCTAGATGCCCTAGAGGAGGAGCGGCGATGTTGCAAAATCCCCTGCATTCTATCAACAACAAGCTCATAGATACCGAAGCAGAGAACTGCGGGCCAAGACATATAATGTTGGTGAACTCGTTCTATGCTTGCCAGAAAAGAAAAAGGACAAACTCAAGCCCAAGTGGGAAGTTCCCTTCATTATAGATGAAGTTCTCACTGGAGGTGCGTACCGTCTTCGTGATGCATCGGATAATCGCTTAGAGCCGAACCCGTGGAATGCCGCCAGACTCCGAAGATTCTACACCTAGAGCCGGACTCATTGTTCGTTTTCTTTTTCTCCTCCTTTCATTCTCTCTCTCTTTAAATTTTTTCTGTATAGCTCCTGTGTGGCTAGACCGCACACCTATGAGGCCCACATCCTTAAATGTATATGCCCATAATACCTGGGGGCTTCTTTTGCAGAAGCTTATTATCATTTTTCGAGCATCAAGCTCACCGCATATGTGTCCTTTTATCATATATACCTTTTCTTCGCCATTATATGCACCTTTATGACTTAAGTTTTTGCCAAGCTGGGTTTCCTGGCTCCTGTGCTTATGCCCTACTTTCTCGTTTGTTCAGCTAGGGCATAAAGGGAGCACCTCTGCGATTGTTATAGCCGGGTTATCCAGACTTGTACCTCAGACTGGGTGAAGCCGAAAGCTAGCATTCTTAAGGGAATGATTGGTTGCTGAGTAAAAGACAAACTGCCCTCATGGCACTACAAAACCCCAGAGTATAAACACGTACTGTAATTTTTTAGCATCACAGCTTCGGTAGGCACAAAAAAACGCATACTAGCCCAGGGAAAGGAACCCTTAATGGAACTATTCTCTCTGGGAGATGTTTCTTACAATAATGTAATATAACATACCTCCTCGGATACAACTTGTCTGTTCAAGCAATGATGACCGGGCTGCCTGGTTTCTGAACATATTTGGTGTTTACCTATGGTATAGTATTCGAAAACACCCCTAACCATGGGTTTTCAGAGGTCGAAGCAGAAAGTCTGCCATGACAATCGTTTTACAAATTCGGATGGAGATAAGTTTGTTGACAAAAGTACATTGCTACTTAGACTAAAAAACTACTTCTTCCTCTAGACCCTCTAGCAGGCTGTTTAGCTTACAATCTTGTTGGGAGAACTTGGCAGCCACTTTCACTTGGTCGTACACTAGGCTGGCCCAAATTTCCTGTCCGTCGGATCCGCGAGGTCCAGCCCGGGCCATATGATTGGGATCAAGTCTGGTGTACCGTGTTTTTACCATGGCCTAGGCTTCCCAAGCACCTTCTCGGCATGCCGATATCTTCCCTAGCCCAAAACGGCACCGAGCTCCCTTGAATAAATTCACAAGGTCATCCATACTTCATTTAGGAGAATCGGCTGGCCATAAAGCCTTGGCGATGATTCTCATCGCCCTATGTGCTCGCTCATGCACCTTGGACAGCTCTTGTAGCAGGTCACCTTGGAATCCAGACACCCTTCTTCGGGCCGCCCAGTCAACACATCTGCAGACATAAAACTTGTTAGGATTCGCATCAGCAAACTATACGACCTAAGTTAAAAGACATACTGAATATGCCGCCTCTCATCTTTTTGTTATCGTTCAAGGCCTATGCTAATTGGGCTCGCACATCTTTCAGCTCTTTGTCGAGCTGGGTGTTGGCGTCTTGTAGCTTGTTCTTCTCATCCCTGGTCCGTGTCAGTACAAGCTGACCAGCGGCCTCTTGCCTTTCGGCATGTTCTTTGTCTGCCTGCGCGGCCTTCAGCTTCTCTTCCAGCCGCGCAACCGATCCTGCCATTGTAAAACGAAAATGTGCTCATTTGCATACACATGACTGGCACATGATTATTTTTCCGGATAGAAGGGGAAATTACCAATCGATGCCTCCTTGCACTTCTCCAGTTCGGCAGTAGCAGCAGTCAGCTGCGTCCAACACTGCTCCAGCTCCCGAGATAGCATGTTGTTCTTCTCCGTGAGTACCTATTACACATAGATCCTTAAAATCAGTTGCTTCAACTGTTTTCAAGTCTCGGGGGCTACTGGTATATGGCTATTAAATCTACATGAAATGATCTTACTCGCATATCCTTTGCAACTGGCGAGTGGCCCCAGCAATCCCAACCCAAGCAGCTCGGATGTATGCATGTGCCGAACTAAAGGCATTAAATGACACTTCAGTAAAGGTAGGATCGCACATGGCGGCCCTCCTGCGCCGATGGTTCATGGCACTCTCCACCTCGGAGTTGGTGACAGATACATTGTCCGAATCATCGGGAAGAGAACAATCAGGCATGGCACCCATATTAACTCCAACCCTAGAGGCAGGGTCTGGTGTTGGATTGGCGGACGTGTGTCCGGCGAGGTCTCTGGATATAGTCCGGTGATTGTTCTTCCTGAAATATGGGGAGGGGAAAATGTCACAGTTCAGTATGCTTGCCGCAGGGCGTATCAAAGGCCGTGCCTTTTTGATGAAGGACGAAGCTTGGAAGAATTGCCGTCCGCCTTTCTTTTGAAGATCCTCCTTGTGTCGGCATACCCTTTTCAAGGAATGATCCCGATGCGGCATGGCGAGACGAGCGCCGCCCCTTGGAAGCATGAGACAGTGTAGCGGGTGAGGCACAATGGGAAGACTCATTTGGAGGAGATGCTACCTGGGCACTTACATGGGAAGATGGAAGGAGGTCCGGGTAATCGGCTTCGATGGCCACTTCTATGCCGTCCTAGCTCGCCTGATAGAAAACCCCCTCCTTGAGCTCCACGGATATATCTGGATCCTCCTCGAATCCGGGATCTAGGTCCCGATTATGGTCCTCCTGCTACGGAGCGGGGCTATAGATCCCCGCAGTAGCCTTTCTCCATTCCTGGTAAAAATGGTTGGGTTAAGATTGACTAATTACGACTCAGGAAGAAGATTAAGTGAGGTATTGGATTGAAAGCTTACCCAGCTAAGGGGGTTATACATGGAAAAGCCATCTCAGCACTTGAGGTGAGTGAATTCTTCTTTCTCCCCTTCGTAAAGATCAACCAACATGGCGGCCAGGGCGGTGAAGTTATTCGGACCCTTGCACCCATAGCGGGATGTATCATCCTCCTCGTTGTAGTTCCACATGGGGAGTCCTCTGGATAGGAGTGGTTGGACATCGTGCGTTTTGTAAATCGCCATGACTTCAATTATGGACAGTCTGGACTGGGCAAGTACCTTTATCTTGTCCATTAACTTCTTAACTTCCGCACTATCCTCCTCCTCGAGGCTCTGGGGGCGCCAGCTGTGGCGTTTCTTTAACGAGCTACTGGAAAATTCAGGTAGGCCACGTTGGATTGGGTCCAAAAGAATGACATCTTCAATATAGAACCACTCCAAGGGACACTCATCGGATGCCTTCTTTGTAGTGCCGGATAGGTATCCTGTCCCGGCTATACGCCACACTTCGGCGCCCCCCACCTCGAGTCTGGATCCCTTTTGGGAGCGAGGGATGAGGCAGAAAAGCTTCCTCCACAATTCAAAATGGGCCTCATAGCCTAGGAACAGCTCGCATAGAGCGACAAAGCCCGCGATGTGCAGAATGGAGCCTGGCGTGCGGTTGTGCATTTGGAGGCCATAGTACTCCAGGAGAATTCGGAAGAAAGGATGAATTGGAAATCCAACGCCTCTTAATAAATAGGAAACGAAGCACACTCGCTCCCCTTCTGAAGGATTAGGGAAATTTTCCGCAAGGGCTTCACCAGTAAAGGAGGTTAATCCCACCGAAACGGGGACTAGATCCTCAGGGGGGAGATATCCCTGCATTTGGAGCTTGGTCAGCTGAGCGTGGGATATAGAATAGCTCTCCCAATCGCCTTTTTCCGGACCATGGGGGCGTGCAGAAGAACTGGGAGCGCTAGCCATGTTTACGTGGTTTCTTGTGACCAACTCTAAGGATTTTCTGCCTGGTGTGGAATGGCATCTGAGATTCAATCTCCTTAAATAGACGCCTTCCTTGGACGGCCCGGCTGTTATGTGTAAAAATGCCTGGACCCTTCATATCCGTCTGACATGTGGGAGATGGAGCGGCGCTGGCGCAGAAGCCAAAGGATATAACATTTAATGTAAAGCCGAAGACCGAAGACCAAAATGTAGATTCGAATACAGTCCTTTGGTTCAGATGCTCAGAGATCTGCGGAGGAGGAACCCACCTTGCAATGCCGAAGACAATTTGTGCGCCAAACACGTCATCATTGAAGACTGGTTCGGGGGCTACTGAGGGAGTCCTGGATTACGGTGTCCTCGGGCATCCGGGCTATGCAACATGGGCCGGACTAATGGGCCGTGAAGATACAAGACAGAAGATTTTCCCCCGTGTCCGGATGGGACTCTCCTTTGCGTGGAAGGCAAGCTTGCGTGCGGACATGAGTATTCCTTTCTTTGTAAACCGACTTTGCACAAACCTAGCCCCCTCCGGTGTCTATATAAACCGGAGGGTTTAGTCCATAGAGGCAATCACAATCATAATCATACAGGCTAGACATCTAGGGTTTAACCATTACGATCTCGTGGTAGATCAACTCTTGTAACCCCTATATTCATCGAAGTCAATCAAGCAGGACGTAGGGTATTACCTCCATCAAGAGGGCCCAAACCTGGGTAAACATCATGTCCCCTGTCTCCTGTTACCTTCGGTCCTTAGACGCACAGTTCGAGACCCCCTACCCGAGATCTGCTGGTTTTGACAATGGTAGTCCGGCTGAGGATTCCATCATGGGCCCAAACGATGTGAGCAGGGTTCCCAAGCCCACCATCCGAGTGCCACTTGGTACACCGTGCCACTGCACCTAGTCTGTCCCAAGCCCACCTGTACCGGGTGCCACTTGGTAGACTATTAGCACAACCTACAAACACCAGAAACAAGTTGCAACTCCTGGACAGAGATCGAGGCGATTAATAAGCCGAGAGGGGTCGAGTTACTGGAACCCAATGTGTGGTAGTAACTGTCTTGGATCACTGACACCGAACTCAGTTCCAGAGGACGATTTCAATGAGACAACCCACCATGTAGTCCAATATGGCCTCTCATCGCTACCTTTATCAAATCGGGTTCACACACTTAGCTCTCAACAGTAGGACATGTTCACAACATTCCAATTCATCCCCGATGAATCAGACCTGACACAAATCTAAGCAATAGCAGGCATGACAAGCAAGAATGAATGAGTAGGCACATCATGGCTCAAACAACTCCTACTCATGCTAGTGGGTTTCAACTATTTATTATGGCAAAGACAAGTCATGCAGAGGAAAGGGGTTCAACTACCGTAGCATGTAACAGTGGAATCATTGTTGTCCTAATGAGGTAAAAGAGAGCAATAGCGAGAGAGTGGGATTGTATCGGAATGCTCAATGGGGGCTAGCTTGCTTGGATCTTCTGATGATAGCATTGTGTCTTCATCAGTGTCATCAATCACATCGTCGAAACAACATCTACTGAGAGGTGGCAAACATTGGCAAACAAGAGGGAACACAATCAATGCAATGCAACAATATGATGCATGATCATGACATGGCAATATGATGTGATTTGTCCTAATGTAGCTAGCATCAGAAGGGTTTGAGTTGATTTGAACCAAAGGTTTAAATTCAAACTATGAATTTTCAAAGTGCATTAACATGTTTTGATCTATACAGAAAGGTTAAGTTGCTTTACCATGCATGAAACTAGTACCAACAGATAGATTGGATTTTTTTGATAATTTTTCACATATTAATTATTTCCATTGGAGTTATAGATTATTTTCTATGAATTTTTGAAGTTTAAGTAATTTTCTGGAATTTCCTGAATTACTTTTAATCCAGAAAATGATTAACTACGTCAGCATTGTGCAAGGGTGATTTCAGCGGGTAAACTGGTCGGCCAGCTCAAACCTGACATGCAGGACCCATTGGTCAGTGACCCTGGCTAGTTAGGTCACCAACAGGTGGGCCCGATCAACATTGACTAAGTCAAAGTCAAGCTGACACATGGGGCCACATGCTTAGCAATACTCTTAACAAAAAATTAGGCTAACCTAAATGGGTGCAGGGGCCCACAAGGCGCTGGCTCTAGGGTGATTACCACAGCCATTAACATCTAATGACAAGGTGTCGGTGTCAAAACCGGCGGATCTTGGGTAGGGGGTCCCGAACTGTGCGTCTAGGCCGGATGGTAACAGGAGACAGGGAACACGATGTTTTACCCAGGTTCGGGCCCTCTTGATGGAGGTAAAACCCTATGTCCTGCTTGATTAATATTGATGATATGAGCAGTACAAGAGTAGATCTACCACGAGATTAGAGAGGCTAAACCCTAGAAGCTAGCCTACGGTATGATTGTTGTATATGGAGTTGATTGCCTACGGAATACAACCCTCCGGTTTATATAGACACCGGATAGGGTTAGGGTTACATAGAGTCAGTTACAATGGTAGGAGATCTTGAATATCCGCATCCCCAAGCTTGCCTTCCACGCCAAGGAAAGTCCCATCCGGACACGGGACGAAGTCTTCAATCTTGTATCTTCATAGTCCAGGAGTCCGGCTGAAGGTATAGTCCGGCTACCCGAACACCCCCTAATCCAGGACTCCCTCAGTAGCCCCTGAACCAGGCTTCAATGACGACGAGTCCAGCGCGCAAATTGTCTTCGGCATTGCAAGGCGGGTTCCTCCTCCAAGTCCTTCATAGAAGATTGTAAACACCAAGAGTAGTGTCTGGCTCTGCAAAATAAGCTTCCACATATTTCCATAGAGAGAATAATATTAACACAAATCAAATCTGCTAACGTATTCCGCAGTGCGTCATCACACTACAGCCAAGTCCTTCACTCGAATCGTTTTCACTTTTCCACCTCAGTGTGTTTTGCGAGGCGGTTTCCTTGGCACGTCTTGTCAAAGCAGAGATCGTGTACCCCCCTTTTATGGGATTCTCATCAATATGGACGTGGGTAACCCAACCGCGCCACTTATCACGACGCTTGGGAGGCAAGCGAGTTTTACTAGGCAGGTGGGGACGCACAACCATATCCGCCCATATAAGGGGACAAGGATCCACCTTTTTACCTACGCCTTCTTCCTCCTTTTCCTATCCATCTCCTGCGCACCCGAGCTCCAGCGCCCAAGCCCGCACTTTCCACCTCAACCTTCTCCAGCAATGTCCGAAGCGGGAGGCAAGTGGATGGTCTCCTCCGCCACGGAGGGCAAAGTCAAGAAGCTAAGGAAGGCCGGATACCTGTCCAAGGACATCACACACCGGCTTCCCGAAGAGGGGCAACTTCTCCCCACCCCAAGGCCCAATGAGAGGGTAGTATTTCTCCCCCACTTCCTCCGCGGACTGGGTTTTCCACTCCACCCATTTGTCCGGGGGCTCATGTTCTACTACGGCCTAGATTTCCACGATCTGGCTCCGAACTTCATCCTCAACATCTCGGTGTTTATCGTCATGTGCGAGGCTTTTCTCCGCGTCTGCCCTCATTTCAGCCTCTGGCTCAAGACCTTCAACGTCAAGCCCAAGGTGGTGCGCGGCAGCCAGGCGGAGTGCGGAGGCGCCATGGCGGGCAAGATGGCCAACGTCCTATGGTTCGAGGGCTCTTTCATGGAGATCCTAAAGGGATGGCAATCCGGGTGGTTTTATATCACCGAGCCGCATGATCCGAAATGGACCGCAGCCCCCGAGTTCTGATCCGGACCCCCCACGCGGTTTATGTCCTGGAAAGAGACGGGCCTGTCGTGGGGTGATGAAAAAGAGGTGACCAGATTGCAAACATGCATCCAGTCCCTGGTGAACAAGCCAGTCTGGCTTGTTAATGTAATCCAGGTTATGCTCGTCCGCCGGATCCTCCCGTGCCAACAACGGGATTTTAATCTGTGGGAGTTCGACCTGGCGCAGCATCAAACCCTCAGCAGGCTCTTCGACACGACATACGAAGATGCCTTGAAGATGCTATTCAAGGGCACCGAGGCTCCCGCATCCGCTTCCAAGGACCGCGGATACAGCTCGCAGCGTCACGCTAGCGAGGTATGCCATCTACACCTTTTACAGGATGTTAAGCTTTTTTCATAGTTTGACTCTATGCGGGATCTAAACTCCCTTACCTTTGACAGGCTTGGCGGGCGATATCCGGACCAATTAACTGTCCGGCTCCACTGCCCGAAGACCCAGCCCCAGCTCTACTAGCGAAGCTGCTGGTTCCGGCGCCTTATGTGGTGCCAGAGAAGAAGGCCAAGAAGAAGAAGACCACAGGGACTCGAAAGAGTGCCCGCAACGTGGTGGTGTCAGACTCGTCATCTGACGAGTCCGAGACGCCCTCCTCCCGCGAAAACAAGGAGGAGGAAGAAGAAAACTCTCCCCCCCCCAGCGGAGGGAGGAGAGAAGAGGAAGGCCGCCCCAATGGGGGAGGCCGAGGGGTCTAGGAAAAGGAAGACCCCTCCGCCGGACTACGCCCCCAACGCCGAAGAGGGCAAAGAGGAGTGGCCAAAGAGGGCCAAGCGTCCGGCGAAATCATATGTTCGGATGTCAAAATAACTCATGATGTTCCTTTGTTGCACAGCTTTCCCTAATGTCGAATGTAATTATGCAGTCCGCCCTGGGCCGAATTCGAAAAATCGTCGGGTGGCTCCCTGGACTCATCGGACGTGAACTCAGTTCTGCCCGCTGTCTCCCCCCGCATTGCAGACGACGCTGAAGTGGCGTCGCAACAAGCTCTGGGGCAGGAGGAGGTGGTCCCGGAGGAGCCGCAAGGCAACCTCCCGGACTCCAGCAGTGAACGGGATAAGGCTCCCCAGGGCTCTCAGTCCGGCTTTGTGCCGGACACCGCGCCGGAATCTTCCACAGTTCCGGACCGCGGTAGGCGAACTCCTTTCAAGAGGAGCAAGCCTTCTGAGCCGGCGGCCTCCATCCAACCAGAGGTGCCGGACAATCTGCTGGAGGTGCTTGACGATGCCTCCATCGACGAGGGGCACCGTACTATTATGAGTACGGTGATCCAGAAGGTTCAGTCCGCCAAGAGCAGACTGATTGAAGCTTGCGCTAGCCTTCTAACAGGCTTCGAGGTAAGTAAAAATATGTAAAAATATTACCGCATAGACAGTAGCCCCTGATGCTCTGTTTGGCGTTCGGAAAGAAAAGCCGAATAGAGGATCTATTAAATATCGCAGGAGTCTAACAAAAAAGAGTCAATATGCGTATGCAAGCTTCGCTGCAATCCACCGCTGCACTGACTGCGGAGGTGGGTGTCCTGAAGCAGGACCTCGAGCGGACCGAGCAAGAGCTCGGCCTTGCCAAGCGGCGGCTCGAGGAGGAAGAAGGTAAGAAATACCTTACAGAAAAAGTGCCTATAAAAAGGCTTGATTGCAAAAAGAGTAACCGGATTGTACTGCTTATTGTAGGGGCCACGACTGAGGTGGCGACCCTTAAGCAGGCGTTGTCTGAGGCCGAAAAGAAAACGGCCGCGGAGCACACCGAGCGAGACAGACTTGGGGCTCAGGTCGGCGAGGTGCAGCAAGAGCTTCATGCTCTCATGAAAAAACATGAGAGTTTGGAGCTGGAGTCGAAGGCGCAAGCATCCGAGCTTGCAACGGCCCTAGAGGCTGCCAAGTCTGCCAAGGCCGAAGCCCAAAAGGCCCTCCAAGAGTTGGAGGAGATGAGGAAGATAGCAGTGGGTAAGGCATTCTTTATGCAAAGCAGAAATATAAAAGTGAACTACCTGTTACTTACCCGAATCCGGAGCTCTCCAGGGGCATTCGCAGATCTTCCCCGCAGCGTATCCACCGCCACCGCATTCTAACGAGCCGAAGAGGGTAACTCGATGGAGAAGGTGTTCTGGTCTCAGTATTCTGAGGACGGACACCCTGTGCCCTTGAGCGACCAGCTGAAACAGTTGGTCGAGCTCCACAAGGCGGCCGAGCAGGCCATGAAGGGCTTCATAGTTCGGCTGTGGTCCGGAGAGGCCCTTCCTGGGAGCTATTTCGGGCTGGTGCGGCGGCTGGTGGAGGCCTGTCCGAGGCTTGAGGTCATCAAGCGCTCCGTCTGCATCGAAGGTGCCTGTCGGGCCCTTGCCCGTGCAAAGGTGCATTGGGGTAAGCTGGACGGTGAGAAGCTTGTGAAGGACGGGCTGCCGCCAGGGAAGGAGCATCGCAAGCCCGAGAACTACTACATGGATGTTCTTGCAGGTGCACGCCTTGTGGCGGATGAATGTACCAAGGATGTGATATTTGAATGAACTCGCTCATGTTTATCCTGTGCGCTGAAAACTTGTTCATATGCGCTAAGCAATGCTTATTGAATTTAAAATATTACTTTCTGTGCGGCCACTTATCAAAAATTGAGAGATGGCCAGTCGCCGGCTTCTGCCCCCATGCCACTAGTGCTGGGGTGTTCGGGATAAACCTGAGTGCTCTTTTTCCCATAGTTGGGTGCTTCGAGGGAGGCGCTCAGCACAATGAACCAGGCAATCGGACTATAATGCTTGAACACTCTCACTTCGCCATAGAACTCTATACTTTTAAATTTCAGTGAAGCCCCTAGTTCGGAAGACTGAGTTCGGGGCGCTATCCACGCCTTGGCCGGACAAAGCAGCTCCTCGCTCGAAGCGGCATAAGCCTTTAGGGACTCGAAAAACCTCTCGAACAACGACCAGTCTCTCGCCACATCATGACAGTCAGTTTTAGCTTTCTCCACTGAGGTGCTTAACCCAGCTGAACCGGGGCACAATCGCAGTGGTTCTCCTAGTGCTACCTTAGCCGATAGAGCGGAACGTAAGGCACCAAAACATAGGAGCCGGGCAAACCCAACTATTGACCGAAATCATGATTCAGAGCCGATGCATATAGTGCTATAAGTTCGGGGTGCCGCACTTGTGAAAGTGTATGGACTTCTCACACCATTATGAGGGGTACTAAAGCCCCTGGCATGTTTGCCGTACCATGGTGTACGGGTGCCATCATGTCATTTAATAAACATAAATGTGAAAAGAAGATAATGCAAAAAATAGACAAGAAGCTAAGCATTGTTTATAGAGAGGCTATTTATCAAAGCCGAACGATACAAATAGTGCGGTAAGCAAAAGATATTGGACTATTCAGTATGTCCTGACCAGGGGCATGCCGCGGAATTGTATTTAAAACAGGTATACCGCTCGTAACAGAGACCACCTGGGAGTTCCATAATGCGGCATGGCTTGTCTGCCTCCCTGGATCTTGCATCGTTTGTGCGCCAGTCGAATTGCCAAACAGTTCGTCCGAAGTATGGAGTCCTGAAAGTAAGAAAAAATTAAAAAAGAATCCGGCAGTCCCTAGTACGTTTTAAGCCGTATTTTGGGCGTGTCGTTATTGTGCCCCTTCCCCTGTGCCCATGGTATTTCAAGGGCGTAGTTATGCACGCGAGGTACTAGTTTGGCTATGTCGCGAAAGCTGGGGTTGGGGCCGCATTGCTACGCTTGCTCAGAGTGTGCCAGGCGGTCCTGCTGTGGGTTACTCCGGGCGCGCTTGGCAGTGTCTGGCTTTTTAATGGCCGGACTGGACAATTGCCTGAGAAGGCTGCTTTGTACCTCCACTGCGAGAGCCGCCGTATGCTCCTCCGTACGGAGGGAGCGTTCGGTGTTTCCGTTGACCGTAATTACTCCTCGAGGGCCTGGCATATTGAGCTTGAGATATGCGTAGTGCGGCACCGCATTGAACTTTGCGAATGCGGTTCGTCCGAGCAGGGCGTGATAGCCACTGCGAAATGGGACTATATCGAAGATTAACTCTTCGCTTCGGAAATTGTCCGGGGATCCAAAGACCATGTCAAGTGTTACTGAGCCTGTACAGTTGGCTTCTACACCTGGTATAACGCCTTTAAAGGTCGTTCTTGTGGGCTTAATCATTGAGGGATCTATGCCCATTTTCCGCACTGTATCCTGATAAAGCAGGTTCAGGCTATTGCCGCCGTCCATGAGGACTCTTGTGAGATGAAATCCGTCGATGATTGGGTCGAGAACCAATGCGGCGAAGCCGCCATGACGGATGCTAGTGGGATGGTCCCTTCGATCAAAAGTGATCGGGCAGGAGGACCATGGGTTGAACTTTGGGGCGACTGGCTCCATCGCGTATACGTCCCGTAGCGCACGCTTCCGCTCCCGCTTGGGAATGTGGGTTGTGTATATCATGTTCACCGTCCGCACTTGTGGGGGAAAACCCTTCTGTCCATTGTTGTTCTGCGGCTTGGGCTCCTCGTCGTCGTTGTGCCGCCCCTTGTCTCTGTTTTCGGCCCTTAACTTGCCTGCCTGCATGAACACCCAACAATCCCTGTTAGTGTGATTGGCTGGCCTTTTGGGGGTGCCATGTATCTGGCACAAGCGATCGAGTATTCGATCCAAACTGGACGGGCCCTGAGTATTCTTTTTGAATGGCTTTTTCCGCTGACCGGATTTATAGCCTTTGAATCCGGCATTGACTGCCGTGTCTTCATTGCTGTCGCTGTTAACGCGGCGTTTTTGCTTATTCCGACGTGTCCTCCACTTTTGTCCTTGGTATCCGAATTACCAGGGTTCTTTGATAAGTTGTTACTGCGAGCTAGCCAGCTGTCTTCTCCCGTGCAAAAGCGGGTCATGAGTGTCGTGAGGGCTGCCATGGATTTCGGCTTTTCCTGTCCCAGGTGCCGAGCAAGCAAATCCTCGCGGATGTTATGCTTGAAGGCTGCTAGGGCCTCTGCATCCGGACAGTCGACTATCTGGTTTTTCTTTGTTAGGAACCGTGTCCAGAATTGTCTGGCCAATTCCTCTGGCTGCTGAATTATGTGGCTTAAGTCGTCGGCATCCGGCGGTCGCACGTAAGTGCCCTGGAAGTTGTCGAGGAATGCGGCTTCCAGGTCCTCCCAAGAGCCGATTGAGTCTGCTGGCAAGCTGTTAAGCCAATGTCGGGCCGGTCCTTTAAGTTTGAGCGGGAGGTATTTGATGGCGTGTAGATCATCGCCGCGTGCCATGTGGATGCGAAGGAGATAATCCTCGATCCATACTGCCGGATCTGTTGTGCCATCGTATGATTCGATGTTTACGGGTTTGAAACCCTCTTGGATTTTATGATCCATTATTTCATTCGTGAAGCATAGCGGGTGTGCGGCGCCTCTGTACTGGGCTATATCACGATGTAGCTCGGAACAGCTATGTCTGTTATGTTCGGCCCGGCCGGATTTGTTGTATCCGGAGTGAATATCATTGTCACATGCCGTAGGGCGCCTGCGCGATCCGTAGATCGATCTTGTTTGTCTTGCCTTATCCTCGAGTATGTCTCGCAGGTCGGGCGCATTTTCCCGTGCCTTAGTTGAGCGGCGTCGGGGCATGGCTTGGGTGGAGGGCCGAGAGGCCTCTCAGTCGTGGCCGCGAGGTGGCCGGTCTGCCATGTCATGCGCTGGTGATGTAGGTGCTTCCTCCTCTGATCGGGGTAGCGGCCTGCGGTTCGGGTAACTCTTGGAGGGGCGTTCGAGTTCATACTCTTCGGCCGCAAGGACTTAGTCCATCTGTCTGCTAGCAAATCTTGGGCAGCTCTAAGCTGTTGCTGCTTTTTCTTGAGGCTGCTTGCCGTGGCTAAAAGCCTGCGTTTAAAACGCTCTTGTTCGGCGGGGTCTGATGGTATGACGAATTCGTCGTCATCGAGGCTTGCCTCGTCTTCGGAGGGAGGCGTATAGTTATCATCCTCGACCTCTCAGTCTGCCGCTCTCTCATGAGGGCTGGCTTCTCCATCTTCCTGTGCCGAATCTTGCTGAGGTGGGTGTTCTTCGGCGCTATCCGGGGTAGTATTATCTCCCGTGCCGGAATCACCGTTTTTGCTTTGGCGGGATTTAGAGCGGCGCCGCTGATGCCGGCGCTTTGGCTGTTTCTTGGGGGCATCATCCCCCACTGTTCCATCGCCATCTCCATCTTTTGGAGTATCCACCATATATATGTCATATGACAAGGTGGCCTTCCAGCACCCTATAGGTGCTGGTTCCTGTTCGTCTCCTACATCGTCGTCCATGCCGTCGATGTCTTCGGAGCTGAAGTCAAGCATGTCGGTTAGATCGTCGACATTGGCTACAAAGTGGGTGGTGGGTGGGCTTTGAATTTCCTCATCGTCCGTATCCCACCCTCGCTGACCCTAGTCCGGCCAGGGCTCTCCTGATAAAGAGAGAGACTTAAGAGAATTCAGGATGTCGCCAAAAGGAGAATGCTGAAAGATGTCTGCGGCGGTGAACTCCATTATCGGCACCCAATCGGATTCGATTGGCAGGGGCACGGGGGTTCGGAGTCCGGATCCTCGGAGTCACGGATCGTGCAGAGTGCGGGGCTAGCGTTCGGCTCGATCGCTTTCGGGATCGCAGCCCCTGAGGTGACGTCCAACCGCTCATCCTCGATTGGCGCAATAAGCTCCGAGTTAGGGGTCGGAACTTATGCGTGTGTGGCCTCCAGGACACTGTCCGGGGGCAGAGCTAGATCATGCCCCTCGAGATAGTGCGACGCGCTTGGCCGTGGCTCGAGCCCGTCGAAGATCAAGTCTCTGCGGATGTCAGCCGTGTAGTTTAAGCTTCCAAATCTGACTTGATGGCTAGGGGCGTAGCTTTCGATCTGCTCCAGGTGGCCGAGCGAATAGGCCCGCAGAGCGAAGATCTGTCCGGGGAGCAAAGACTCACCCTGGACCGCATCGTTGTTGATGATAAAAGGAGCCATCGGGCCTAAAGGCGACGACACAGAGGAACTCTCAATGAAAGCACCAATGTCGGTGTCAAAACCGGCGGATCTCGGGTAGGGGGTCCCGAACTGTGCGTCTAGGCCGGATGGTAACAGGAGGCAGGGAACACGATGTTTTACCCAGGTTCGGGCCCTCTTGATGGAGGTAAAACCCTACGTCCTGCTTGATTAATATTGACGATATGGGTAGTACAAGAGTAGATCTACCACAAGATCAAGGAGGCTAAACCCTATAAGCTAGCCTACGGTATGACTGTTGTATATGGAGTTGATTGCCTACGGACTACAACCCTCCGGTTTATATAGACACGGATAGGGTTAGGGTTACATAGAGTCGGTTACAATGGTAGGAGATCTTGATTATCAGCATCGCCAAGCTTGCCTTCCACGCCAAGGAAAGTCCCATCCGGACACGGGACGAAGTCTTCAATATTGTATCTTCATAGTCCAGGAGTCCGGCTGAAGGTATAGTCCGGCTACCCGAACACCCCCTAATCCAGGACTCCCTCACAAGGCCACGTCGGTAGCCGTCGGGGTTAGTTGCCGGCGACATCCAGGTGCGGCGGAGGATCACTGGAGCGGCAATACGGGCAGCGGTAGGTCGGGCCAAGGGCACCATGGGTTTCCCTTGCTCGTGCGCATCTAGGGGAGGCACGCGGAAGGCTGAGGGGTGGCCGGAGCTCAGCGGGAGCAAGTCTGCGGCGGCGACCGGAGCTTGGTTTCGCGGGGGCAGTGGTTTGGGGACGAAATCGAGTGCACGAAGCGAGGGGAAGAGAAGAGGAGCTCACGAGGTGTCGGACGAGACCCTAAGTGGGCTCGAGGATGGCTTGGTGGGGACAGAACGGCGGCGGCTATCTCGGTCGTCCGGAGGTGAAAATGACGGTGGAGTGGGCAGGCGGAAGCTCCTGGCGCCACGTAACTCGGTGGAGAGGATGAGGACGCCGCGTCGGACCTTGGGGAAACCTCAGAGGGGCGAGGCGGTGGCTGTGGTCGCGGTGGCTGTTGACGGTGTCAACGGCGCGGTCGGCCGTGAGAGAGAGATCCAGGGGAGGAGGTGAGAGCGAGGGAGAGTGAGAAAGTCGGGGTGCGTCGTGCCGGCGTCCAAAGAGGCCGGAGCGTCGAGGTGGAGGGGCAGGCAGGTGGCGTGGCGCTCATGCGCGCAAACGGCAAGCGCGTGCCCCTCGTCCTCCTAGCGTCGGCTAGTTGGCTGGGCTGGCCTGCTGGGCCGCTATGTTGCACAGGTAAGTTTCCCTTTTTGTTTTTTCAGTTTTCTGTTTCTTATTTATTTATTCCTTTGGCAATTGTTTTGAATTTAAACAAAAATCAAATAACTGCCAAACACCTCTAAGTATAATTTATGTTGCTCATTGGACATTTCGAATTGCACATAAATCATCTCACAGCATTTGCAAACATATCCATAGATATTTGAATATATTTTTCAAATTCAAATAAGATATTGTTTTAAATTCAGAGACCAAATAATTCCTCAAAAATGTTCCAGAATTTTGGTCTGGTGTATAACCCTTGCCAAAATTATCAAAACTATTCTTGGGGCATTTTGGATTCATGAATGCAATTTAAAGGGTTCTTGCCCTTCTTTTAAAATAATTTCTGAGGCTTGAATTTTCCTCAATTCAATTGTCTTGTAATTAGCAGGATGCATGATGCTCACTGATGCAACTATCTGCAAATAAATTCTAGGGTTGTGACAACTCACCCCCACTAAACAAGAATCTCGTCTCGAGATTCAAGATGTGAGGTAAGAAGACAAAGGGGAAACAAAGCCAACACAATCTTCATGATCCAGATTGCACTTCACAAGAACATTGATTCCTTTGATCATGTTGATCTTGACATACTTGCTTTCGAGATCTTCATCCAACACCATGACAAAGTAAGGGAAACTCCACAAGAATCGATCTTCACAAAGACCGAGCAACTATGGATCAACTCATGGATTGAGACATAAAAACATCTCTCGAGTTGAGACACAGAACACACACCAGGGGTGATGGTAAGGAGCTGATGACGGAGGTTCAATTTGGTAAGCAACAATTCCACGCTTTAAGTAGATGGTTAGTGTGTGTCAAGGTAGCGAGGAGATAAATTGCCATGATTCCATAACAGGACACCTTAGGAGAGGTGAGTCGTATAATTATTCCCTCAAGTGGCAAAAATAATTACTTTTGATCCATAGATCACTGAAAATCATCATACCAGCCTGAGGCAATTAACAATTGATCGCCTGAAGGAATTCGAAAGAATGGCATACTTAGTTTGGAAAGGAAACTAGAGTTATAGGACAACTGTCACATCCCTAGTTCTGGTAATGCTTAGTGCTTGCATTAGATTGTTGCATCATGTTTAATTTCTCAGAAACTTGAAATGGGGATGACAGAAACCCCAGCACCACCTAATCCAACTAGGGTTACTGAAATACTTTTTCAATGAACCTAAAGTGCCCTTAAAAAATGTTCATCATTTTTGTCTTGGTTTAGAACCTCTACCAAAAATGGTTCACATTTTTCTAGGAAAACTTGGGTCACTGAATTAAAGCTCTAAAGTTTGCAGAAAAATAGAAAAACAGAAACAAAAAGAAAAGTGAGAGAGAAAGGAAACCTACCTGGGCTTACCTCTAGTGCAGCCTACCTGGCAGCCACTTGGACGGCCTAGCCCACCAGGCCCTCTGCCAGTCATCCCCCTTCTAGGACACGCCGTGGCCACCTCTTGCTTCCGTCGATGCGGGAGAGGTTCCTGGAGCCGCCATGTACCACCCCGACCCTCTCTCACTCTCCCCTGTGCCTCCCCTTTCCTTTGTCTCTCTCCCTCGCTCTCCCCCTCACGCGCCTGAGCACACCGCCGTGAGCCGCTGCGCCCACCGCCGTCGCCTTGCCTCCCCGAGCCATCCAGAGCCTCTGCCACCTCTCGCTTCACCTCTGCACCGAAGGAAGGAAGCACAGAGGCCCCGAGCAGCCGCCATCATCTTCGTCTTCAAGCTTTGGTCTGGCGCCCTTCTCCATTGATTCGGCCACTCCAGCACACCCCCAAGCCCGATAACCATCCTTACAGCTCCGCGGTGAGACGTTTACCCGATTCCCCCTTGCCCCCTCATCCCTCATGTCCTGTAGCCGCCGAGCCCGTGAGCACATCACCGCCGGCCCCGGCGCCACCACAGCCACAGCTGTTGCCGCTCGCGTCTGAGCCCATCAGCGCGCTCAGCACAGTCCCAGGAGCCGACCACACACACCAGATCCTCCTCCCGTGCACCGCAACGCCGACCCCGAGCTTGACCGAACTCCGGCCGCCGCCTTGAGCTCATTTCCGACGAGCTCCGGCCACCCCAGCTGTTGCCGCTTGCTGTACTGGATGCGAGAGAGCTCCGGCTCCCGGTGGGTGCTCTTTGTCGCTCATTTTGGCGTCGGGAGAGCGAAGCCGAGCATCCCCTCCGCGTCTGCGTGCTCGCCGGCGTTCAACTCCGGCGGGATGATGTGGCACTTCATGAGGAGCTAAACACCACTAATTAACCCCACTCTCTAGACAATGACAGTGGGCCATGGTGGCTAATTAAGCCGCTATTCAGTTTTATGTTAGATTAATTAACAAAACCAGCGGACCCACGTGTCAGGGTTGACTGGGTGACGTGGCAGTTGACAAGGCCCATCTGCCAGCGACTCTAACCAGCCCTGAGTCACTGAGCAGTGGCCCCCACTGGCCAGGTTTGACCTGGACCAGCCCCTGTTGACTTGCTGACGTCATCATGACGTGGTGCTAACACAGTAATGCTTTCTGGGTTTTTAATAAATCAGAAATGATTTATCATTTTCAGAAAATGTCCAAAACTTCTAAAAATCATATAAAATCAACCCTACCTCCAAATGAAATAAATTGTATATGAAAAATTATCAGAAAAATCCAATCTTTCCATCTGTGCCCTTTTTGCATGTTTAAGCAACTTAACCTTTATTTTTAGTGAAAAACATGATAAGGCACTATTTAAGTTCATATGTTGAGTTTGGGATTGAACCTTTGGTTCAAAATGACTCAAACCCAGCTGGTTGTAGTTGCATTAGCCCAACACACTCATTTTGCCATGTCCTGATCATGCGTCATATTAAGAATTGCATTGATTGTGTTCTTCCTTGTTTGCCGGTAATTGTCCCCCTTCAGTAGATGTTGTTCCAGCGATGAGTTCGATGACACCGATGAAGAACTATACTGTCTTTAGAAGTGCCAGGTAAGCAAAAACCCCTTGTTCATTCCGATACAATCCCACTCTCTCGCTCCTGCTCTCTTTTACTACATTAGGACAACAATGATTCAACTGTTACATCCTGCGGTAGTTGAACCCCTTTTCCTCTCCATGACCTATCATTGCCACAGTAAATAGATGAAACCCACTAGCATGAGTAAGAGTTGTTTGAACCCTGACGTGCCTACTCATTTATGCTTGTTTGTCATGCCTACTACTTCCTAGAGTTGAGTCAGGTTTGATTCATCGGGGATGAATTGGAATGGTGATGAACATGTCCTACTCTGTGTGAGCTAAGTGTGTTAACACGATTTGGTAAAGGTACATGGTGGGTTGTCTCATCGAAACCGTCCCCAGGAATTGAGTTATGTGTTTGGGATCCACGAACAGTTACTACCACACATTGAGATCCTTAATTGACTCTCTCGACTTATTAATCGCCTTGATCTATGTCCAGGAGTTGCAACTAGTTTCTGGTGTTTGTAGGATATGTGTTGGAGGCTGTCCGTAGCGCTGACCCTAGGGGTGGGCTATGATACGGTAGATACACTGTGGCCCGGTGTACCGAGTCGCCCGTTTGGTGTCTCGTGAACCCTGCACACATCGTTTGGGGCTGTGATCGAAACCCCGATCGGATCTCCTCGTGGATGGAACCCGAATAGGCGATAAACCTAGACTAGAGACTTGTGTGGTTAGTCAGGTCATGACCGACTCCCTCGCCAGGCTTCCGCTTGAAGGTTACCGAGATACACAACGTGTACATGGTGGTAAGTGGCGAGAGTGTGTGTGAAGAAGTACACCCCTGTAAGTTTATAAATGATCTATTCAAATAGCCGTGTCCGGTAAAGGACTTCTGAGTTGCTTGTACAGTTCATAGACAAGTGAAAGTGGATACTCTAAAATGCGCAGGATCCATAGTGGTGTATTGATTGGTGAATATGTGGACTCATGTGCGCCACCTCAAAAGAGTTACTTGCAGTCGTAGTTTAGTATAGCCACCGAGTCAAAGCTGGCTTGCTGCAGTTAAACTCCACCATCCCTTTGTTGATAATGATGCATATGTAGATAGTTCTGATGTAAGTCCTGCTGGGTACATTTGTACCCACATTTGCTTAATTTATGTTTTTGTAGAGAGACTTCAGTATCGCTAGTAGTTCCACGTGGACTTCTACATTTAGCTTGTTACCTCAGCTACGATCTTGTGCCCTTGGCAGGGTCTTGTAGTTAGTCAGGCTTCTCAGCCTTTTTCCTTTGTAGTTGTCTGTACTCACACAAGATAATCTTTCGCATGTCCTATTGCTTGTATGAATTGAATGCTGGGTCATGAGACTCATGTTTGTAATATCTAACTCTTCGGAGTCTTATGAATAAATACTTTGAGTCATAGAGTTTTGTTGTGATGCCATGTTGTATTTACACATATCGAGCATATTGTGTGTATGATTTAAATACTTGGTATGTGTGGGATCCGACAACCTAGTTGTCTATCCTTGGTAGCCTCTCTTATGGGGAAATGTAGTCTAGTGATTTCCACTGAGCCATGGTAGTCTGCGACAGCCCAATTTACCGGAGTCCTATTAGCCCAGTTGCTACTGCTCCGGAACTCTTAGACTGGCCGACATGTGTCCTTCGATCTTGTGTCTATCCCTTCGGGGAAATGTCACGTGGTTTCTTTCGGAGTCCTGTTAGCCTGCTACAGCGCAGATTTCCGGAGTCCTTGTAGCCCTGTTGCTACAGCCCGAATTCACTCGCTGATGACTGACACGTTCGTTGTTGGGTCATGTATTCCTGTCCCTGTAAGTTAGTGCCACTTTGGGTTCATGACTATTCATGTCGGCCCAGGTTCTCTATCATATGGATGCTAGCGACACAATCATATACGTGAACCAAAAGGCGCAAATGGTCCCGGGATAGGTAAGGTGGCACCCGTGGGGATACTGTGCGTGAGGTTGTAAAGTGATATGATGTGTTACATACCAGATCAATGTGGCTTAGGATCGGGGTCCTGACAGCTTTCGTATCAGAGCCTGACTGGCTGTAGGATTACCAAGCCAAACTGGTCGAAGTTGAGTCTAGAAATTCTTTAGTTATGTAAGGGAATTGATTGTGGAAGGGAATGTAAGTCTCTTTCTACTCCTTTACTTTATGCCCTTCTGATCTGAATCAACCTCTTCTCTTCTACGGGGGATTAAGAACTAGGCTTCTCATCTTTCTATCAGGATCACATGTTACTAATCTGTAGACTTATAGGATTGTTGGTTTCAAGCCTCAGTTCAGTTCCTACTACTTCCATATGTTCATAGATGGCCTCAGAACCTTGATATTGTGATGTTGAGTGGTTATGCCACCATTTTTCAGGATGTCTCAAATCTTTCTGAGCATTTACAGCCGTTATGCTGTCCGAGTCATCCCAAGTTTCTAAATAGTCTGATGCATTTGTAAAACCCTCCTTACCATTCTGAAGTTTCTTTGTACAAGGTCAACCACGCTATCTAGTGTGTTGAGGTACTTCATTGCCTCGGTATATATGTCGGAATTATTATTATGACCCTAGGTGTCTTAGAGAACCACATGGTACTCCATCCATGTTTTGGTGTTCTAGTGTGATGATTCTATCCATAATTCTCGAAAGCATCTCGTGATGCTACTTAGTAGTAGGTATTCTACTCCTGGGTTTTGAGCCCAAAATTCACCCTGCTTACTTCATGTTGATAGTGTTTGCTAGTTCCTTTATGATATTAGTAACCTTTGCGATAGTCCTCAAGGTCCATGGTAAATCCTTCTTCCAATACCATGAACTACTTATGGAAGAAGTTCCTTGTTGAACCAAAACATCACTATAAGAGTGCTCTTGATGAGTTCTCCATTCTACATTGTGAATCTGCCAGTCCTACCTGTCTGCATGGATTATCTAGAAGAAATATGTTGAACTTGTTTGACATACTAAATCTATGCATCTGCAACTCAGAAAACCATATGTTCCTTTGAGTTGTCTCTCTTTAGTTGTATTCTAACCTCTGTTTATCAATTGATAGTCATGACTAGTTGTGCATTCGTGTTATCGATGCCTATTATTCTTGTGGTCCGTCAAGCCATTCTATTCCGGAATGACTAGGAGAAACAAACTCCAGCACCTCATCCATTTCTTGAACTGGTCAAAGTAGTTGTATTCCGTAGACCAAAATGGCAATCCAACTTTTCTTTTGTTCTACCTCGGAGTATTACCCCCTTTATGTTAGGATTTCCATGAGAATTGCAGCACCTCTCATGAATTCTTGACGCAGTGATACTTCTTTCCATCATTTTTCATTCCTCGGTCCAGTGTTGTCGCAACTGGAATGCCGACAAATGAACTGTGATGTGTGAAATCAATACTCCTAGCAACCTCGTTGCTTGGTAGTTAATGGACAATACTCTCACTCTTAGTGCGCTGGTTATTGAACCATCATCCTAAGATTGATCATGCTACCTAGTCCTTATTTCTGGTGCACCCTTTGATCAAGGAGTTAGGATTGTGTCAATTCCTCACTCTTTTGATCATATCATATTGCCCCGAAAAGCAAGGTTGTTCTCGAGCTTAGTAACATATCGGTGGTTCGTGACTTTCCGAATATCTTCTTGGAAGTATTACTAGGTTTTCCCCGAACGTTATGTTGAGCTCGTGATCAAGTTGGTTTTCCTATAAACCACTCTTTCTCCAAGAATCCGTGTTGGATACCTTGAGCTAGTTGGTTAAGCCAAAACAACTTGGAGAGTTGGAAGATAAAAACTTTGCCTTACCTCGTTCATTCCAAAGGGATATCCTTGTGTGTGTGTGCGTGTGTGTGTGTGTTGAAGAGAGATGATATCTTCATCGGTTGTTCCTCGTGATCGGTTGTTGAATCTACCGTCTTGTCCAAACCTTGATTTGAGTGTGGGCTATCGTGAAATCAAGTCAGAACCAACGATATTCGTAATGTTGTCTTACTTGTGGTTGTTCCTCGAGCATACACCATTACATCTTTTGGCCTGACCAATGCTATCACATTGCTCACATAATGGTGGAATTCCAGTGATATGGAAATTCCGATGAGTTGCTGTTGAGCCCATTAGAAGCATTTTGTCTCCTCCATGATTCATGTTGAACATCAAGCTAGTGTTGGAAAATTTTATAAGCATTATCTTCATGTTCCATTCGTGAAGCCTATGTTTGGATGAAAGAAGTGACTTCCTATAATTGACGTGCATTTGGTGCAAGTTGCCGCCATGAATTCGAGAAAGTTAGTTTTGCTTACTCTGGAATCATCCCAAGTCAGTCATGCATGTGTGATGTATTCCATAGTTTGATAGGCTCGCTACCTCCACTTCATGTGTAATTCCTAACACCTCAAGCCACTGATTGATTTGTTCAAGGAGAAGAAGTTCCTCCTTAAGAGCTAATCATGACTTAAGTAAGGACTTTGCTATCCTCGATGATGGTTCCCAACTTGAACTCGATGGTGTTTTATTATAAGACTACTGCGTGGTCATGCTTGTCTGGGACAGCGTGTTCACATGTGTGTAGCAGTACCCGCTCATGTTTTGGAGCTTACTACCATAGTCCATTTCCCGAGAATCTCGCAACATCATCTCGTCAGTTTGTGTTGCAAACATTCATTTTTCTTCAAACATGAGGAGTCTGAAGTATCCTGTTACCAACCAGATCTGAATCTCAGGCGCATATATGATGGTTGAACTTTTCCAAGATCTATTATGTAGGTCCCGACACGGTTGATGTTCTGCCTGACACACCTAGCTGGAAGATCCATCATTGTAGTATCTTGATTCAGCTATTTGACCATCTTCTCCATGAGGATTTAGTGCAACTTATTCTAGATGTTGTTCCTCGGGGGTCCTTGCGCTCTCGGTTTCCTCGATTATGCTAGAACCATTCAAGCAGTGGAATCACTCTCTACTGTTGAGTTTAATCCCAGTTACTAGAATCATTCCCAACATTTGCATTTTGTTCCCAACTTGCACCGCCATTGTGCCATCCTACCATGGATTAACCTTCTCAGAAATTAATGATCAGGTTTATCTTCAAAAGGGGTCCTACCATGGGTCCCATCCATTTCTGATGATAAACAAAATCAGCCATCGCGTTGTCTTCAACCAGGTAGTCCACATCATCCATTCGAATCCGGATGTGCCATTCCTTTGAACTCCGCCAAGCGATCGATTGTGATTGCCTTAAGCTGGTATAAAGAGTTTCAATGATCTAGATATCAAAATTAATTCTTTTTGCCATTTAAGGGAATAACTCTACGAGTCACCTTTCCCAAGGTAGCCCATTAGGGGATCATGGTAATTGTTTCCTCGCTACTTTGAAACCCTCGTCAAATTGTTTCTTCCATCCCTCCTGATGCATGTTTTGCCTCTCAGCTCCAGAGATGTTTCTACCTCTCATTCCTTGAGTTGATCTTGTGATCATTAAGATGATCCTAAGTTGCTCAAACCTCAAGAAGACCGATTCTTTTAAAATTATCCCTTTCTTCTTGTTGCTATGTTGGATGTAGTTCTCGAAAGCAAGGATCTCAAGTTCAAGATGATGCAACGAATCAATATCTTCGATGAGGACAGTTGGATCATGAAGATTGTGATAGTTCGAGTCCCCTCTTCCTCTTTTACCCTGCGCTTGAATCTTGGGATGAGATTCTTGTTTAGTGGGGGTGAGTTGTCACATCCCTAGTTCTGGTAATGTTTAGTGCTTGCATTAGAGTGATGCATCAAGTTTAATTTCTCAGAAACTTTAAATGGGGATGACAAAAACCCCATCACCACCTAATCCATCTAGGGTTACTGAAATACTTATTCAATGAACCTAAAGTGCCCTTCAAAAATGTTCATCATTTTTGTCTTGGTTTAGAACCTCTACCAAAAATGGTTCACATTTTTCTAGGACAACTTGGGTCACTGAATTAAATCATGCTTTATTTGCATTTGGGCATTTAAATGCTATATAACATTTTAAATGTCCAAATAATCATATACTAAAATGTTTACTATTGGAAATATTCGAAACAGTGGGCATGAGAAGTTTCATGATTTTTGAGTTAGTTTTAGTATTTTTAATAAAGCTCTAAAGTTGCGGAAAAATAGAAAAACTGAAACAAAAAGAAAAGAGAGAGAGAGAGAGAAAGGAACCCTACCTGGGCTTACCTCCTGTGCAGCCCACCAGGCAGCCACTTGGATGGCCCAGCCCCCAGGCCCTCTGCCAGTCATCCCCCTCCTCTCGCCAGGAGGACGAGAGGCACGTGCCCGGCACCTGCGGCCACACGCCGTGGCCACCTCCTGCTTTCGCCGACGCGGGCGAGGCTCCTGGAGCCGCCACGTGCCACCCCGACCCTCTCTTACTCTCCACCGTGCCTCCCCTTTCCTCTATCTCTCTCCCTCGCTCTCCCTCTCACGCGCCGAAGCACGCCGCCGTGAGCCGCCACGCCCACCGCCGTCGTCTTGCCTCCCCGAGACATCCAGAGCCTCTGCCACCTCTCGCTTCACCTCTGCACCGAAGGAAGGACGCACGGAGGCCCCGAACAGCCGCCATCATCTTTGTCTTCAAGCTTTGGCTCCGGCACCCTTCTCCGTCAATTCGGCCACTCCGGCGCGCCCCCAACCTCGATAACCATCCCTGTAGCTCCGCGGTGAGCCATTTACCCGATTCCCCCATGCCCCATCATCCCTCGCACCCTATAGCCGCCGAGCCCGCGAGCACATCACCGTCGGCCATGGCGCTGCCGCAGCCACAGCTGCTGTCGCTCGCGTCTGAGCCCATCAGCGCGCTCCGCACAGTCTCAGGAGCCGAGCACACACACACCAGATCCTCCTCCTGTGCACCGCAACACCGACTCCGAGCTTGACCGAACTCCGGCCGCCGCCTCAAGCTCATTTCCGATGAGCTCCGGCCACCCCAGCTGCTGCCGCTTGCTGCAATAGATGCGGGAGAGCTCCGGCTCCCCATGGGTGCTCTTCATCGCTCATTTGGGCGCCGGGAGAGCGAACTCAAGCATCCCCGCCGTGTCTTCGTGCTCACCGGCATTCAACTCCGGCAAGATGACGTGATACATCATTAGCAGCTAAACACCGCTAATTAACCCCCAGTCTGTAGACAATGACAGTGGGCCCTGCTACCTAATTAAGTTGCTATTCAGTTTTACGTTAGATTAATTAACAAAACCAGTGGACCCAGCTTCAGGGTTGACTGGCTGACGTGGCAATTGACCAGGCCCATCTGCCAGCGACTCTAACCAGGCCCGAGTCACAGACCAGTGGCCCCCACTAGTCAGGTTTGACCTGGACCAGCCCCTGTTGACTTGCTGACGTCGTCATGACGTGGTGCTGACGCAGTAATGCTTTCTGGGATTTTAATAAATCAGAAATGATTTATTATTTAAAAAAACGTCCAAAAGTTCTAAAAATCATATAAAATCAACCCTAACTCCAAATGAAATAAATTATATATGAAAAATTATCAGAAAAATCCAATCTTTCCATCTGTACCATTTTCATGCATGTTTAAGCAACTTAACCATGCTGTTTAGTGAAAAACATGATAAGGCACTATTTAAATTCATAAGTTGAGTTTGGGATTGAACCTTTGGTTCAAAATGACTCAAACCCAGCTGGTTGTAGTGGCATTAGCCTAGCACACTCATTTTTGCCATGTCCTGATCATGCATCATATTGAGCATTGCACTGATTGTGTTCTTCCTTGTTTGCCGGTAATTGTCCCCCTTCAGTAGATGTTGTTCCAGTGATGAGTTCGATTACACTGATGAAGAACTATACTATCTTTAGAAGTGTCAGGCAAGCAAAACACCTTATTCATTCCGATACAACCCCACTCTCTCGCTCCAGCTCTCTTTTACAGCATTAGGACAACAACGATTCAACTGTTACATGTTGTGGTTGTTGAACCCCTTTTCCTCTACATGACCTGTCATTGCCATAGTAAATAGATGAAACCCACTAGCATGAGTAGGAGTTGTTCGAGCCCTGATGTGCCTACTCATTCATGCTTGTTTGTCATGCCTGCTACTGCTTAGAGTTGAGTCAGGTCTGATTCATCGGGGATGAATTGGAATGGTGATGAACATGTCCTACTGTGTGTGAGCTAAGTGTGTGAACACGATTTGCTAAAGGTAGTGGTGAGAGGCCATGTAGGAGTACATGGTGGGTTGTCTCATTGAAACCATCCTCAGGAACTGAGTTATGTGTTTGTGATCCATGAACAGTTACTACCACACATTGGGATCCTTAATTGACTCTCTTGACTTATTAATCGCCTTGATCGCTGTCCAGGAGTTGCAAATAGATTCTGGTGTTTATAGGATATGTGTTGGAGGCCGTGCGTAGCGCTAATCCTAGGGGTGAGCTATGATGCGGTAGATGCACTGTGGCCCGGTGTACTGAGTCGCCCGTTTGGTGTCTCGGGAACCCTGGACACGTCGTTTGGGGCTGTGAGCGAAACCCCGGCCGGATCTCCTCGCGGATGGAACCCGAATAGGGGATAAACCTGGACTATAGACTTGTGTGGTTAGTTAGGTCATTGCCGAATCCCTCGCCAGGCTTCCGCTTGAAGGTTGCCAAGATACACGACGTGTACATGGTGGTATGTTGCGAGAGCGTGCGTGAAGAAGTACACCCCTCCAGGGTTATAAATGATCTATTTGAATAGTTGTGTCCGTGATAAAGGACTTCTAGGTTTCTTGTACAGTTCATAGACTAGTGAAAGTGGATACTCTAAAATGCGCAAGATAAGCATGAGTGCTATGGATGGTGTTCTCATAGGTAGACGGGAGCGGATCCATAGTGGTGTATTGATTGGTGAATATGTGGACTCGTGTGCGCCTCCTCAAAAGAGTTACTTGCGGTCGTAGCTTAGGATAGCCACCGAGTCAAAGCTGGCTTGCTGCAGTTAAACTCCACCATCCCTTTGTTGATAATGATGCATATGTAGATAGTTCTAATGTAAGTCTTGCTGGGTACATTTGTACTCACATTTTCTTAATTTATGTTTTTGTAGAGAGACTTCTGTCTCGCTAGTAGTTCCACGTGGACTTCGACGTTTAGCTTGTTACCTCAGCTATGATCTTGTGCCCTCGGCAGTGTCTTGTAGTTAGTCAGGCTCCTCAGCCTTTTTCCTTTATAGTTGTCTGTACTCAGACAAGATAAGCTTCTGCATGTGTTGTTGCTTGTATGAGTTGAATGCTGGGTCATGAGACCCATGTTTGTCATATCTGACTCATCGAAGTTTTATGAATAAATACTTTGAGTTGTAGACTTTTGTTGTGATGCCATGTTGTATTTACACATATCGAGAATATTGTGTGTATGATTGAAATGCTTGGTATGTGTGGGAACCGACAACCTAGTTGTCTATCCTTGGTAGCCTCCCTTATGGGGAGATGTAGTCTAGTGCTTCCACTGAGCCATGGTAGTCTCCTACAGCCTGGTTTACCAGAGTCCTGTTAGGCCAGTTGCTACTACTCTGGAACACTTAGACTGGCCGGCATGTGTCCTTCATCGATCATGTATCTGTCCCTTCGGGGAAATGTCACGCGGTGTCTTTCGGAGTCCTGTTAGCCTGCCACAGCCCGAATTTCGGGAGTCGTGCTAGCCCAGTTGCTACAGCCCGAATTCACTCGCTGATGACCGACACGTTCGTTGCTGGGTCATGTATGCCTGTCCTTGTAAGTTAGTGCCACTTTGGGTTCACGACTAGTCATGTCGGCCCGGGTTCTCTGTCATATGGATGCTAGATACACTATCATATACGTGAGCCAAAAGGCGCAAACAGTCCCTTGCCAGGTAAGGTGGCACCCATGGGGATAACGTGCATGAGGCCGCAAAGTGATATGATGTGTTACATGACCCAGCAACGAACGTGTTGGTCATCAACGTATGAATCCAGGTCGTAGCAAGCTACAAGGACTTAAAGGAACAATGCGTGACATTTCCCCGAAGGGACAGACACAGGAACGACGAAGGAGACATGCCGGCCAGCCTAAGTGTTTCGGAGCAGTAGCAAGCTACCATGGCTCAGTGGAAGCACTAGGAGACATTTCCCCATAAGAGAGGCTACCAAGAATAAACAACTAGGTTGTCGGATCCCACACATACCAAGCATTTCAACATCATACACACAATATGCTCGATATGTGCACATACAACATAGTTTCACAACAAAACTCTACAACTCAAAGTATTTATTCATAAGGCTCCAAAGAATCATACATAGCAAGAATTACAATCATGGGTCACTTGAACCAACATACAGAGCATACAGGCAACAGAAGCGTAACATGTCTGAGAACAGACAACTAGAAATGAAAAAGGTTGAGAAGACTTACTATCTACAAGACCATCCAAAGGGTACAAGATCATAGCTCAGGCAACAAGCTAAACGTCGAAGTCCGCGCGGAACTACTAGTGAGACTGAAGTCTCTCTGCAAAAACATAAATTAAGCAAACGTGAGTACAAATGTACCCAACAAGACTTACATCAGAACTAGCTACATATGCATCAGTATCAACAAGGGGTGGTTGAGTTTAACTACAGCAAGCTAGCTTCGACTCAGTGGCTAAGCTATACTACGACTCCTGGTAACTCTTTTGTGGTGGCGCACACGAGTCCTGTTGGAGATATGTGTATTGGGTATGAACCGCCCAGCAGGAGCCGGGTCATACCACTTGCAGTTTACCAACGAAGATGGCGGGTCATATGAGCCCATTGATGGTCCAAGGCCCAGAAGAAACTTGAGGCTCGGGATGATGAACCGCCATGTATCTATGACTTGTGTTGTAAGGTATGCGTAGTTAGTCACCGAGCCGGACACGTTATGTATGAGCCGGTCGGGACTCTGTGAACTGCCGGGCATCAACCTATGTATATAAAGGGACGACCCGATGACGGTTTACGGCAAGAAACAACAAATCAAGAACTAGGTCAAGTGTATTCGCTCCCTGGTAATCGAAACCCAAGAAATACAATCCCAAACTGGAGTAGGCCTTTACCTTCACCGCAAGGGGTTGAACCAGTATAAACTCTCTGTGTCCTTTGTCCCGTTTAACCCCTTTAAGATAACCTAGTTGCGATGGCTCCACGATTAAGTCCTTCTGCTAGGACATATGCCGTGACAATTCTACAATAGTTGGCACCCGCCGTGGGGGCCTGCACACGGTGGTTTCGAGTTCTTGCAGAGCAACTTCGAAGGGATCAAGGGAAACGCTATGGGACGGATGACCTAGAGTCGTCGCGGCAAGCTCTACATCGACGATGCAGGCTGGGGCCCTGAGGCCGGCTCAATTGAGTACAGGTACCGGGTCCCCTTCGGCGGAATCCACGTCTTCATCGGCAAGATCGGCGAACCGGGCCCTGAGCCGGACCCCTGCACCGACATCATCGAGACGGCTTAGCGTGAACGACCCGCCTGGGTTCTACCCGCCGTGAAACATGCCTTTGTTGGATTTATCCATGGGGTGTAATTTGAGGAAGGATCTGTGTCTAGCGGTAAGACGATCATCTATTCTGATGGTAAGTCGTCCATGGGTGAGACTGATTCATTATATCAACTGCAAGACAACCGGCTTGGGGGCTACTCCGATGGTGACAGTATTCCGGACCCCTATGAGCCGCCGAACAGGGTTGCGATCTTCATGGCTGGCACACACCCGGCGCTTGGTTCAACAACCGCTGCGGCTATGACCTCCAGTTCAATGGCTGCTGCGGCGGCTGGTGCTAGCGGCTCTGCGCGCCCGCCGGCTCAGGATCTCACAGAATTGTTAGAAGCTCTGGCGAGTCTGATGGGGGTGGAAGTAACCCCGGACAACCAGGAACAGCACAAGGTGGATGTGCCTAAGCTGCGAGATGAGATAGCTCAAGCCAAGGAGGAGCTGGCGGCTGAGAACGCTAGGATGGCTGTAGAATGGGATGTTTTTTATGCTCAAGCACAGCGGATCCAAGAGGATTCCTTCCGGCTCACGCTGGATCAGAATGCTTCAAATGAGGTCATGAGGAGGAGACACCGGAGTCATCTACCCCCGTTTTATGAGCCGAGGAACCTCTTCAATACGCCTGGAGGAGAGACCAGTGACCCGCCAGTGGTAAACCGGACGGTTGAAGCGCCTGGGGCTGGAGCTCCGGTTCAACCGCGCACAATGGGCTCTCCACATCCACATGTGAATAATACCCCGCTTCAGCATGTTTCAGTGCCACCGGGTCATTATTCTAACCCTTTGGAAAATATGATTGATGCGGCAACGCGATTTGCGGCTCTACCGATTGAAGGCGAGTCTCCAACAGCGATTGAAATGCAGAGGGCCAGAGAACTTCTTCAGACAACATTGGAGCAGCAAGCGGCTTATTCTTATAGTCGCGAGTGAATTCACTTAACCCCTCGTCCAAGCCGGAGTTACAGTAGGCTCATTGACTCACTTGCGGTTTCAAGAAGTGAACAGCGGTGTAACCAGCCTCGTGGACATGACCTGGTGCGCGGTGGTGCCAATGCTCAGACTCTGGTGGATCAGGGCAGAGCGCTTCGGGAGGCCGAGCTGGCAGCTTAGCAGGCGGCTCATCAATATTCTCTGGCTTATCTGACAACTTCGGTGGAGGCAGGTGTGACCTCTAGAACCTTGGGTGTGCCATGTTTAGTGCCGGCTCTATGTAATGAGCGTTTGCCCAAGGATTCCAAGGGTCCTCTTAAGGTGCCTAACTACACAGCAGATCAACCCCCTGAAGCTTGGGTTGAAAGTTATGAGATGGCAATGGAGCTGCTGGATGTTGGCGATGCCGCATGTGCTAAGTATTTCACTATGATGTTGGATGGGATGGCCCGTACTTGGTTGAAAGGGCTACCTGCCAACTCCATTGGATCATGGGCCAAGTTAAAAGCGCGGTTTATCCAGAATTTTAAAGACACGTGCAAGTAACCTATGTCAATTGTGGACTTGGACTCCTATTAGGTGCATCGGGTCTGAGGGCGAGTTAACAACCCATTAGGTGCGCCGGGTCTCAGCTATCCTACAGTCATCGGATCGCATCAATGTCGGTTCAGCAATCTTGATGTTAGAGAAGAATTGGCGTTTCATGCCCCTTAAGAAGAAATTAGGACGGCTCTAATGCCACTGCAGTGACATGGGGGAGCTAATGGAGGCTCTAGTCAAGTATGCCGACTCTGATAGTACCAAAGACCCCGAGTCTGATGATGAATAGCTGGGTAAGGGAAAGAAGAGTAGCGACACCAAGGTGTAGCAGCATAACTCGACAAGTCAGGGGGGAACTGGTAAGCACAAAGCTGATAGTAATTTGGATTTTGTGGCTAACACCAATACGCAGAATAATGGTCAGCGTCGTAAGGGAAAGCCACCTCCTCGGTGTGGAGGGCCATATTTCAATCTTGAGGAGCTGATGAATCAGCCCTGCCCGAAGCATGGAACATTGGAAAAGCCGGCCGCTCACCTCTGGAAGGATTGCTTCATTATGAAGGATTATAGAAAGTCAATTTTTTTTCCAGAATAATCATGGGCCGAGCGGCGGCTCAGGTTGCGACTCTTATGGTCCGGGTTATGGTGGTGGTGGTTCAAATTTCAGGTTTCAAGGCCATGGCAATCAGGGTAGTTATAATCAACAGTCTGGTCAGGAGGCTTAGCAGCAGTAGTCTGGTTATCAGAGTAACCCGAAGCAGTTGAATAGTGGGAAGTACCACATCTTCACCATGAGTTTATGAAAGCGGGATCAGAAACTCCATAAAAGGGCAGTGAATGCCGTTGAGCCGGCGGTTCCCCGTTACTTGCGATGGTCTAAACACCCTATTCTCTAGAGCCGTGAGGATCACCAGCCCCGGGTTGATAATCCGGGTCACTAGTCAATGGTGGTGGCGCTCAGGTTGGAGGGTACAAATTCACTAAGGTGCTCATGGATGGAGGCAGCAGCATCAATATCCTCTATTATGTCACAGCCCTAGAATTTGATTGCAATTAGTATCATAAGCATCCATGCATCATGCCTATATTTGTTTGAAATTTGAAATGGGGATGACAAGCCCTAGCACTAAATGAAATGCAATTAGGATCAAAATAAAAATATTTTCAATGAACCCAGAATGCCCTTTAGAAAAGTTCATTATTTTTGATAAAGGTGAAAACCTCTGCCAAAAATGATGCACATATTTTTAGGCCATTCTGGATTTTCGAATAACCCATATTATATTCGAATTGGGGCATTTAAATACTATTAATATTTTTAAAATGCTCCAATAATTCTGAAAAATAGTTAAGGGCCTCTGTAATAATTCATATAATGCCCACAATTATTTTCAGGATTTATTAAAATGATTTGGGTTATAAGCTAAATCAAAACAAAATAACATAAATAGAAAACAGAAACAGAATTAGAAAGAGAGAGAAGCCCAGTCAATTACCTGGCCGGCCCAGCCCACCAGGGGCTCCTCCCTGCCGTCTTCCCCTTGCCAGGAGGACGAGCGCGTGGTCGGCACGCGCGAGCACGCGTCCGGCCACCTCCTGCTTGCTCGCCGCTGCTGGAGACTACCCCGAGCGCCACGACACCCCCTGGACCCCCTCAATCTTTCCCCTCACTCCCTGGTTCTCTCTCCCTCTCTGGTTCTCTCCTCGCAGCCGCCCGAGAACGTCGTCGTCGCGCCGACGAGCACCACCGCGGCCACCGGGCACCCCTCACCCTTCCGCCGAGTCCAGAAGAACCGCCAGAACCTCCTCGTCCTCCCAATCGAGCTACTAGATGCCAGGAGGCCCTGCTTCATCGTCATCACGGTCATCTTCAACCTCAGGCACCCGAGCCCCTCGCCGTCGATTCGCTGCACTGCGGCCGCCCTCGAGCCCACTGACCCTCCAAACGGACTAACGGTGAGCCCCGAGTCGTCTCCCCCTTCTCCCCTGGTCACTTTCGACCACTAGACCATAGCCCCGTCTTGGCCGAGAATTCCATGGGGCGGGCGATGTCGTCACCGTCACTGCAGCCACTGAGGCTCGAAAACGATCACGGCACCATGCTCCTAGCATCTTTAGGAGCTCAGTGAGCCCCTTAGCTAGCCCTCCCGTCCTCTGTGGCCTCGCCCCGCTTGAACCCATAGCTCCGGCCGCCGCCTCGCTCATCGCCGATGCCTCTGCAGGCCACCCCAGCTCCGACCGCCTCCACCATTGGATGCGCGCGAGTGCCAGCGTCCCATAGCTGCAAACCACGCTCAAAACCATCACCTGTAGCTCAATCCCGAGCAGACTCCGCCACGGCTTGAGGTCGCCGCCGGCCAAACTCCGTCATGCCGACGTGGCAGCGTAATTAGTGCTAATCTCCGTTAATTACCCATCCTAACAAACACTGACATGTGGGTCCCCGAGCCTAATTAGGTTAGTCTAAATATCCTGCTTAAATTAGTGCTAATCCTGCGGACCCCACGTGTCAGCTTGACTTTGACTTAGTCAATGTTGATCGGGCCCACCTGTCGGCGACCTAACTAGCCCAGGGCCACTGACCAATGGGTCCCGCAGGTCAGGTTTGACCTGGACCCATCCTGTTGACTGGATGACGTCATAGTGAGACAGTGATGAGGTCATAAATGCTTTTCTGGATTTTAAATAAATCATAAATGATTTATTTAATTCAGAAAATGTCCAAAACTTCAAAAAATCATAGAAAATAATCTATAACTCAGAATGAAATAATTTATATATGAAAAATTATCAGAAAAATTCAAGGAATCTGTTTATGGCATTTTCAGGCATGTTAGAACAACTTATGGCTGCTGATTAGGCCAATTCATATAAATGGAATTTAAATTCTCACATATGGAGTTTGAATTTGAACCTAGGGTTCAAACCGACTCCATTCAACATGTTGCTAGTTGCATTAGCTCAACCCACAGCATATTGACATGTCATGATCATGCATCATATTTTGGATTGCATTGATTGTGTTTCTCTCTGTTGCCGGTATTTGTCCCCTCTCAATAGACGTCGTATCGACGCTGTGATCGTTAACACTGATGAAGACCCAATGATATCCTCAGAAGTGCCAGGCAAGCAAAACCACCTTGTTCATTCCGATACAACCCCACTCTCTCACTCCTGCTCTCTTTTACTGCATTAGGACAACACGATTCCTCTGTTACTTGTTGCGGTAGTTGAACCCCTTATCCTCTGCATGACCTGTCATTGCCATAGTAAATAGATGAAACCCACTAGCATGAGTAGGAGTTGTTTGAGCCCTGATGTGCCTACTCATTTATGCTTGTTTGTCATGCCTGCTACTGCTTAGAGTTGAGTCAGGTCTAATTCATCGGGGATGAATCGGAGGTGTGTAAACATGTCCTATAGTGTGTGAGCTAAGTGTGTGAACACGATTTGGTAAAGGTAGCGGTGAGAGGTCATGTAGGAGTACATGGTGGGTTGTCTCACTGAAACCGTTCTTAGGAACTGAGTTCTGTGTTTGTGATCCATGAAACAGTTACTACCACGCATTAGGCCCGAAACCAATGGACCCTCTCGGCTTCTTGATCACCCTTGTCCTCTGTCCAGGAGTTGCAACTATTTTTTGGTGTTTATAGGATATGTGTTGGCGGCCGTGCATAGCGCTGACCCTAGGGGCGGGCTATGATGGGGTAGATACACCGTGGCCGGGCATGCCAGGCGCCCGTTTGGTGTCTCGGAACCCTGTACACATCGTTCGGGGCCGTATGTGGAAACCTCGGCCGGACTCCCTGCGAATGGAACCTGGATAGGTGATAAACCTGGACTAGAGACTTGAGTGTTTAGGTAGGCCGTGGCCGACACCCTCGTTGGGCTTCCGCTTGAAGGTTGCCGAGTACATGTCGTGTAAACGGCGGTAAGTGGTGAGAGCGTGTGTGAAGAAGTACACCCCTGCAGGGTTAACATCATCTATTCGAATAGCCGTGTCCGCGGTAATGGACTTCTGGGTTGCCTATAACAGTTCATAGACAAGTGAAAATGGATACTCTAAAACTCGCAAGATAAGTGTGAGTGCTATGGATGGCCTTCTCGTAGGGAGACGAGAGCGGATCCATAGTGGTGTATTGAATGGTGAATATGTGGACTCGTGTGCGCCACCTCAAAAGAGTTGCTTGCAGTCGTAGTTCAGGTTAGCCACTGAGTCAAAGCTGGCTTGCTGCAGTTAAACTCCACCACCCCCTTTATTGATACCGATGCATATGTAGATAGTTCTGATGTAAGTCTTGCTGGGTACATTTGTACTCACGTTTGCCTATTTTATGATTTGCAGAGAGACGTCAGTCTCGCTAGTAGTTCCGTGTGGACTTCGACGTTTAGATTGATACCTCAGCTACGATCTTGTGCCCTCGGCAGGATCTGGTAGATAGTCAGGCTTCTTAGCCTTTTTCATTTGTAGATGTCTGTTCTCAGACATGTTAAGCTTCCGCATGTGCTTTGACTTGTATGCTATGATTGTTGGGTCATGAGACCCATGTTTGTAATATCTCGCTCCTAGGAGCCTAATGAATAAATACTTGAGTTGTAGAGTTATGTTGTGATGCCATGTTGTATTTACACATATCGAGCATATTGTGTGTATGATTGAAATGCTTGGTATGTGTGGGATCCAACAATCTAGTTGTTTATCCTTGGAAGTCTCTCTTATGGGGAAATGTAGTCTAGTGCTTCCATGAGCCATAGTAGTCCGCTATGGCCCGATTCACCGGAGTCCTGTTAGCCCAGCACTACTGCTCAGGACACTTGACTGGCCGGCATGTGTTTCACTTCGTTCCTGTGTCTGTCCTTTCGGGGAAATGTCACGCGGTGACATCCGGAGTCCTGCCTAGCTTGCTACAGCCCGGGTTCCCGGAGTCCTGTTAGCCCAGTGCTACAGCCCGGATTCACACGCTGCTGACCGACACGCTCGATGTGATTCATGTATGCCTGTCCCCATAGGTTAGTGCCGCTTTGGGTTCATGACTAGCCATGTCGGCCCGGGTTCTCTGTCATATGGATGCTAGCGACACTATCATATACATGAGCCAAAAGGAGCAAACGGTCCCGGACCATGGTAAGGCGACACCCATGGGAATACCGTGCGTGAGGCCACAAAGTGATATGAGGTGTTACCGGCTAGATCGATGTGACTTGGAATCGGGGTCCTGACATATTATGACACTTTCCGTCGCATGGGGTTAACTGATAGAAACCTTAAGCCGTCGAACACTATTTTTCACAGTGTGGTGCCTGGTAATTCGACATATCCAGTGGGAAAATATCTTTGGAGCTTGCATTTGGAGATGAGTATGATTCCAGATCTGAGACATTGACCTTCGAAGTTGTCAAGATCCAGAGCCCGTATCATGCTCTGTTTGGACGGCCGACTTATGTTAAGTTCATGGCAAGGCCGTGTTATGTTTATCTACAGCTTAAGATGTTTGGTCATAAGGGCACCATCATAGTGCATGGGAGTCGGAAGATAGCTTTGGAATGTGAAGAGGGCGATGCTGCTTATGATGAGTCTGTGTGTGTAACAGAGGAGTTGAAATTTTACAAGGATAATGTTGACCCGCCGGCCGTGGAATATTGCTCATCTTCGTCATTACTCTACTTGAGCCACCGGCTCCTGTGATGAACATATTTTGACAATATATATATTATGATGAATATAATAAAGCCGACATCCCTGATTATTCATGGCCCCTGTCGTTTCATTTTTGAGAATGAGTCTTTATTGTCACTTCATATGGTCACTTGGGGGCTTCCTGCTCCTTGAGCATAGCTATGACTACCCTTTTGATCCAGCTTGTACGCCATGATTGCAAAATACTTGGGGGCTTCCCGCTCATTGAGCATAGCTATGATTACCCTATTGATCCGGCTTGTACGCCTAGAATGAAATATTACTTGGGGGCTCTTTGTTCAATGGACAAGAGTTTTTATGACCTTTGTAATAGGCTTGGAAGCCAGTAGTATTCACCTAAAAACCCGGGTTATCCTGCCTTTTTAAGTCTGCCACTCTGCCCAGATTAACTAGAATGACTCGCCATACTTTTGACAGTCAATCTTATACAGACACTGAACTTGTCAAAGTTAAAATGACGATTGGTCATGTGAGGCCCGGCTTATAAGGTTGCATGAAGGTTTAACTCATTGGCTGTGCGGCCCTTTGAAAGCACTAGATTTGAAGGTTTGGCAGCCTGTGAAAGCCTTGTTTTTGTTTTTAGATTTATATTTGATTTGAACATTTTTTGAGGTTCATCTCTTGGGACATGTTAACACATGGTTGAAAGCCGATGAGGTCTATGATGCCTTATGATTCATATATGAATCTATTCGGAGTTTATTAACCCGGTCTGGCTTTGGATGTGAAGTCACTAGTGCATGATGGATATGTGCTTTGAGTACTGGCTCTCAGCTTTGGGATATTACCCCTCGCTATAATGGTACAATAAGGTGGCATTATGAATAAATTAAACAGGGCGTTCTGCTCTGTGTTTGGGCTTTCGCCCTAGCTGGCGTATTAAGCCGGCGGTATGTGTAAATGTCACAGGTATAATGTTTATTTTATGATTATATAAAGGATATGATTAAACTGGCCCTGGTTATGGATAGAGTAAGTTCCCAGTGGTTTTTATATGGGGTGTTATGACCCGCCTCGGGGTGAACCGCCAGGGCACTTCTGATCTGTTTGTGTGCAGGAAAGATAATAGCTCGGTTCTATACACTTTATGAGGTCATAAGCATAAAGTGGCAGACCTTCAATTGGCGGATCAACAATATTGTGCGAAAACAAAACATGCATGATGGCACGGCGGATCAAAGTTTAACTATACTATTACATGGCTCCCCAAGCCCAATTGATTAAGTGTTTTAAAAGGTAATACTTGATGATGAACAGTGTGAGCCGTCCGACGCTTCAACTCCCTTGGTCTTGGCGGTTCGAGGCTTCTGGGTCATCCCGTGTTGGTTTTTTCTCTCCCTCCACCTCATGGAAGTCAGGCGATGACCAATCGATGCCACACAAGGCTTGCAATTCAGTTTCATCATCGATAAGCTTAGACGGGTCGATTTCAGGGGGAAAAGTATGCTTACGAATTGGATGGATAAGATATGCAATTTTATAAGCCGGCGTCGGCATCTTATGGTTCTCTGCAGTATAAGCCGCCTAGTATTTTGTCAGATCTGTTTCTTCAACAAGCAGCCTCGCTAAGGGACACATTTCCTTCACACAGGCAGCAAAATCTTTCTTATCAAAAACAGACACGTCCTCTTTGAAACTAGGCAGCCAGTGGCGAGCTCGTCCGGGTCTAATTCTGGCATGCCATCGCCTGACTTAAAGCCTTAATGGCACCGGCTCTCGCAGCCGACCGTTTGTTTTCTTGAATACGGACAGGCAGAATAGAAAGTTGGCTTCAAACGTTGCTGAGAAAAGTTGGAGCTTGGCTACTTGGGGAGATGGTGGCTATTGTACGCTGCACTCCGGTGTATAGTTGTTCTACCAATGTGCAAACCACCTTCAGCTTTGTCCGCATTTCCTTCGCAAGATTGTTGCTTTTGGGACCTACATATGGCATATTATGATTAAATCTCCTAACGGTTTATACCATGGAGGGTGGAAAATCATTACAAGATAATAGGGCTTACCAAAGCTAGCAAAAGTAATCTGATTGATATGATTCTTCAAGCTCGTAAGTTCTGTGTTGACCTCTTCTAAAGAGGCTTTAGCCTTTTCAGCTCTCTTGATCAGAGAAGTTTTTTCTTCAGCCCAAGCAGCTTTTTCAATATTAAACTCAGTCTTGAGTTTCTCATTTTCTTCCAAGCTAAATTTAAACTTGGAGTCAGCCTTCCAGGTCTCAGATTCTTGTGCTTCAAGCCGGGTTTTTAAACCAATCAGCTGAGATTGAAATTTACTAGATGCTTCCTGAAAATAGCAGGTTCAAACAAGTATGCATAGTTATGAAATAATATATCTTGTTATGTTCGAAGCCCTTTGTAAGCAATAGCACTTGGCACTTGGGGGCTAATGTGTGCAGAAAGATTTCTTGTATCAAATTTACATATTGCTAAGTCCCAAGCCCTTTGCAAGCAATATCACTTGGCACTTGGGGGCTAATGCATGCACATTTTTTCCTTTATGATATGATGATAGATGACCCGGTTCATACTTTGTAACAAAGTTCATCCGGTTGCAAGAGGGATTAAAGATTATCTTACAAATGATAAATTCTGGTTTGATCATATGGATTCAACCGGCTTTCGGTGGCTACTGCTGGGAAGTTGATCATTACACGTCCCGGGTTATCTTTACAAGTGTAATGCAACCCTTGGGGGCTACACGTTTGGCATAAGGATATCTAACAAAGTCTACAATATATTCAATTCTATCATATTCAGTACACTTGGCGGCTAAAGGAAGATAAGTTATGTGAAAGCAAGAAATAATACCTCATGCTTCTGATGCATGTGCTTGACCATGTCAATTTCCATGTCACGGCTGCTATGTATTTGGTTAAAATAACCGGCGAGGATTTCACTCATACTCAGCTGATAATAGTTGGCCATGTCAAATTCGACCTTGCGCCTTTCAACCATTTCTTCCTTGGCAGAATGCTTTCCTAGAGCAATAGGATTCATTGGTTCTTGGAAACCAGTGCCAGTGATCAATACCTCCTCAGTATTTGGCTTCAAAGATTTGACTGGAATCGGCGGTTCAGTGCTGAAGGGGTCGACAGTTATATGATCAGCAGAGGTACCACGATCCTCTGGTGGCGGGTCATTAGCAGGTTCCTCCGGTTGTTCTACAGAAGCTTCGGAAATAGGTGTTTGTTTTTTAGGTTCATGAGTCTTGGGATCCCACTACAAAAGGGTTACAATGTCAGTATGAGTTTATAGATGTTGGAAAGGTCATACTAAGTTGGTAACCATGGGTGGTCTGGAAAGCCGGAAGAAGGGTCTGAGATGAATCGCCAGATGAAGAGTGAGGGGTCCCCTGGTAATTTGAGTCAGAGGGCTAAGCATTTGACAATTAAATTTTCCTGAGAGTAAACAAAAGTTCGAATTATTTGGAAGTACGTCATTCTGTCGCTTGCGTGGGGCTGGCGTATTGGGCAAACCGGAGGAAAGTTCTTCACCTGCACTGGTCTGGGTTCTGCGCCGGTTCTCATGTTGTCGTTGCTTCAAAATAAAGTTGGGATCCAAGTGAGCTAAAGGGTTAGAAAACCTTACTTTCGGGATCACTTGCTGAGTTTTCTGGCTTGGCAATGGCTCTGAGTCGGAGGAAATAATAGTTACCTCATCATCACCCGCTTGGCTGGTTTCTGCATCATCCTGATAGAAATCAGAATCAAGGGCTACCTCCGACTCGTCATCACCTTCGTCCAAATTGAGTAGTTAAGAAGCAGTGGGTTTCTTCTTGTTCTTGTTGACGGCTTTAGTTGGGGATATAACTATTGGGTTAACCCACCCAGGAGGGGCCAGGTTAAGTCACCTGGTGGTTCATCAAGACAAAGCCCATGAAGATGCTTAAGATGGTAGCTCATTAAGCAGACTCATCAAGGGCCTGGAGCCCAAAGGTGACTTAAGGACCAAACAAGTGTAAACCGTCATATTTGTGTAACTTGTATTACAAGGCATGTGCAGTTAGTCACCGAGCCGGACACGTTGTTTATGAGCCGACCGGGACTCTGTAAGCCGCCGGGCATCGGCCTATGTATATAAAGGGATGACCCGGCGGCAACTTAGGACAAGAAACAACAGACCGAAAGCTACGTTAAGCGTCTTTACTCCCTGGTAATAGAAACATAAGAAATACCACCTCAAATTGGATTAGGCCTTTACCTTAACTGCTAGGGGCCGAACCAGTATAGACTCCTTGTATCCTTTGTCCCTTTGACCTCTTTAAGCTATCCCTGTTGCGATGGCTCCACGACTAAGTCCTTTTGCTAGGACATCTGCCGTAACAATTCCACAACAGCTGGCGCCCACCATGGGGCCAACGCATGGTGGTTTCGAGTTCTTATAGGGCAGCTTCAAAGGGATCAAGGGATACACTATGGGCTGGATGTCCAAGAGTCATCGCGGCAAGGTCTACATCGACGATGCAGGCTGGGGCCCCGAGGCCGGCTCAATCGAGTACGGGTACCGGGTCCACTTCAGCGGAATCCACGTGTTCATCGGCAAGATCGGCAAACCGGGGCCTGAGCCGGACATGTGCATCGACATCATCGTGACGGCTCAGCGTGCACGACCCGCCGAGGTTCAACCTGCCATGAAGCGCGCCTTCGTTGGATTCATCCATGGGGCGGAATTTGAGGAAGGATCTATGGATGGCGGTGAGACGGCCATCTATTCTAATGGTGGGTCGTCCACGGGCGAGACTACTTCGTTGTATCAACTACAAGATGGCAGGCTTGAGGACTTTTCCGATGGCATAGTATTCCAGACCCCCATGAGCCGCTGAACTGGGTCGCAATTTTCATGGCCGATACACAGCCAGGGCAGAATTCTGTGGCTGCGACAACAATGATTTCCGGGTCACCAATGGCAATGGCGGCCGGGGCAGGCGGCCTTGTGCGCCCGCCGGCTTAGGTCTTGTCCGAGCTATTGGACAGTTTGACAACATTGTTAACAGTAGAGGTTAACCCCGCAAATCAAGATCAACATAATGCGGAAATTGCAAAACTGCGAGATCAGATAGCTCAAGCCAAGGAGGAACTGGCGGCTGAGGACACGAGGATGACAGCGGAACGAGCTGCTCTGGAAGTTCAGGCACAACGAACTCAGGCAGAGTCTTTCCGGCTCATGTTGGATCAGAATGCCTCAAACGAGGTGATGAGAAGGAGGCACCGGAGTCGTATGCGCACGGCTTATGTGGCGAGGAACCTCTTCAACACACCTGGTGCAGGGACCAATGACCCACCAGAAGTAAACCGGGAGGTAACCGCGCCTGGAGCTGGAGCGTCGGTTCAGCCACGCGTGACGGATCTGCTTTGTCTGAATAATATCCCACCGCAATATGTGCCGACGACGCTGGGCCATTATTCTAACCCTTTGGATAATATGATCGCTGCAGCGTCACGATTGGCAGCTCTCCCGGTGGAAGGCGAGTCTCCAGCTATGATTGAAACACATATGGGCTAGGGAGCTTCTTCAGACTGCATTGGTACAGTAGGAGGCTTAATCTTACAGTCGTGACAGGATTCACTCAACCCCTCGCCCAAGCAGGAGTTCTAGTAGACACATTGCTCCTCAAGTTTAAATGATCAGATCTACAAAAGTCCCTGCTCATTATTGCATAATGACCCAGCCCTTGGGGGCTACACTGGTTGAAGTTTTATAAAGCGTAAGACAGTTATGAAGTCCCAAGATGCTGCAGGCAAGACAATCCGGCACTTGGGGGCTACATCACTCAGTTGTTTCAACAGATTATAAGGTCCAAATTGAAGACCCGTCCATCAAATATTGATGAGCCGGCCCTTGGGGGCTACATATGTGGAACATTTAACTTATGACTAAAGATTCAGACTAACAACCCGGATTTCTCCAAAGTTGCAGCATTTATATTGTAGCAAGTCTTAAGTTATCACTATGTTCCCCTCTTAAGACTTGGGGGATATAGGTGATATGCATATAAGGGAGGAACATCTCCAAAGTTCTCAGTTTTGAGTAAGCCAAGGATCATATTATCAGTCTTGGCTTGAGTAACTCAAGAAGATCAATTCCATGACCCTGCGTCAGCAACAGTTATGACCCGACATAGTCTATTTTATAACCCGATAGTTTTGGTAATCATAAATTGGCAAGGTCTACATCTTCAAGCCGGCTGAAAATCAGATGAGTATTTAAAGACCAATATTTTTTGTCAAGTTAGAGCATTGGAAGCCGACTCAAATGGATTATTTCTTACAATATTTCTCTACAAGAGACCAATGTCAGCAAATTGACTATGAAGCTGGCCTGTTGACCTGGATTTCTTCAAAAGAAGTATTTGGATTTTTTGCATTGGCATGATTTGAACATATCTGCTAAAAGAGATTTGCTATGAGGTCATGGACATGTATCAAGAAGGAGATGACAAGGACTTAAGGATGAGCAACTGCTGGTATAAAAAAAACTTTCAACTCGGAGCACCACTTGTCAAATTTGTTCTTGTGTTTAATTTGGAGATCGGTTTAACATGGATAAATCCAAATTAAACCGGGGGCTAATGTCGGGGATATACCCCGTGGTATGTCCTGTTTAACCCTTTTAAGCTAACCCTATTGTGATGGCTCCACGACTAAGTCCTTTTGCTAGGACATCTGTCATGACAATTCCACGACATCTTTGGTCTTAGTCCTGGCCCTTTTCACGGCTTTTTCATCATACTGTTTATCCCAAAATGCCGATTTAGCCTGCAACAAATTACAATGAAGGTTAGGAAATTTCCAAATTTTATGAACAACAAAGTAAGGTATATAAACCAGACATAATTACATCCGGTGCAGGGTTGAGTGTGCAGAAGGGATTCAGACCCACTTGACTGCAGCTCTCCAAACTCTCATTAAGAAGAGTCTTGGTCATGTCATTGATAGCTTTATCTGATAAATGTGTTGAACTATAACGTAGTGAATCTTTGGTGTCGCCGGTATGTGTACGTATTAAACCGGACCGGCGGCTTAAGGGTATGATCCTCCAGGCTACCCAGCATCGAACCAGGTCAATCCATTGCCCAGCAGAGCTCTTACCTTTGAGAGCGTAGGCACAAGTTTGGCCTGCTCAGCAGTGGTAAGCCGGTCGGGGAGGGGATGCTTCGGATTAAGCCATTGGTCACGAAAGTCGGGCATGGGATTCTCATCAGCCGGAGATGTATCCTTGCAGTAGAACCAGGTCTTATTCTAATCCTTTGGATGGCTTGGAAGTTTGGCATAAGGAACTATGGCGTCTCTGGGTCGTTGAATCGAGATCCCTCCGAGTTCCTGACTGGGCCCATCTGTGAATTCATTTTGGCGATTCAAGTAAAAATAGTCCCTAAAAAGTTCAACAATTGGTTCCTCTTGAAGATATACTTCGCAGAATGCTTGGAAATTGCAGATGTTTGACACAGAATTGGGACCGATGTCTTGAGGATGTAGTTGAAAGAAGTGCAGAACATCATGAATGAACTTTGACCAGGGTGGTGAGGAACCCCGATTCCTGTGGTCAGTAAAAATGATCACTTCATTGACTTGGGGCTGAGGCCTGACTTCATCCAGTTTGGGAGCACACCAGTGAATGGCATTCTTGGCCGGTAAGAAGCCAATCTTGACATAGTCTTGGAGCACTGTATCAGTAACGATGGACAGAACCTAATCGCAGGATGTGACAGTATTAGTCATGGTTGGATGTATAGCCTGCACAAGGCTGTTCAAGATGTCATTAAACTAGAAGATATATGGTGACTTACAAATTATTGTTCTATGTACAAAGCAAATAATTATGAAGATACAGTTCAAAACATGGAGTCGTTAAACCGGAAGGATGTTACAGAGTTAGTAACTACGAGGTAAGGGATGGCGGCTTAACGGGGCCTAATGATATATAGTGGGTTACGATATGTGTCATAAGCCACCCTGGCAGTGTTGGTGCTTCAGATCTGTCAAATGAAAGACTTGCTAAGTGCTGGACAAAGAGATTTCGTAAGCTAAAGCTATAGTTTTGGATCTATGGCAGTTCAGAAAAGGCCGTGAAATTCTAAACCTAAGGTGGCGGCAGCGGCAAGTTTTGATGCTTTGATAAGGTTTTTCTATGGAAAGACACTACTCTAATGATGCGCACGAATGCTAAACTAGTACCACAAAAAGTTTAAGACCTAGTAAGATTGAATGTTGTTCGGAGTTGAGGAACACGAAGAATAGCAAGAACACCAATGAACGAGCTGAACCCTAGCACAAATCTAAGGTGTGGATAAAAGGGTGCTTACAGACGCAATGGAGTGGCGGCGGTGCACGGCAGATGAGATGCGAATGGAAGACGAAGAAGGAACTGAGGGGCGAAATGATAAAGACTCCATGCCTATATGGACGCCTTGATTCAAGGCATGCATGGGAATCGAGGAGGCCAGAATCAGCATATGGCTATATGGACGCCTCGATTCTCGGGTCGTTTATTAAGATAAAGATCAGTTAAGATGCTCTAGGCCATGTGTGAAGTTAATGCGAAGAGATGTCATGGCGATTTAAGAAAATTATGTGAGCTGACGTCATGGCGGGTTGCAGCAAGGTTTATCGGACAAGTGATACAAGATTGTGAGAGGTCAGGAAGATTGACATGAACAAGTTCAAATCAACCTGGGGCCTAATGCTGGAGATATGACTATTGGGTATGAACCGCCAAGGAGGGGCCGGGTCATACCAATGGTGGTTTAGCAACGAAGATGGTGGGTCATATAAGCCCATTGACGGTCCAAGGCCCAGAAGAGACTTGAGGCTCGGGATGATGAACCGCCATGTATGTATGACTTGTGTTGTAAGGTCTGCGTAGTTAGTCACCGAGCCGGACACGTTATGTATGAGCTGGCTAGGACTCTGTTTACCGTCAGGCGTCAACCTATGTATATAAAGGGATGACCTAGCGGCGGTTTAGGACAAGAAACAATAGATCGAGAACTAGGTCAAGCGTATTTGCTCTCTATTAATCGAAACCCAAGCAATACAATCCCAAACTGGAGTAGGCCTTTACCTTCACCGCAAGGGGCCAAACCATTATAAACCCTCTGTGTCCTTTGTCCCATTTAACCTCTTTAAGCTAACCTAGTTGCGATGGCTCCACGATGAAGTCCTTCTGCTAGGACATATGCCATGACAATTCCATGACAAGTCCACATATTCACCATATCAATACACCTGACTAACCACACAAGTACCTAATCCAAGTTTATCACCTATTCAGGTTCCAACCGCAAGGGAGTCTGGCCGAGGTTTCCATCCCGGCCCCAAACGATGTGAGCAAGGTTCCTAAGCCCACCATCCGGGTGCCACATGGTACACCGTGCCACTGCACCTAGACAGTCCCAAGCCCACATGTACCGGGTGCCACTTAGTAGACTACTAGCACTACCTACAAACACCAGAAACTAGTTGCAACTCATGGACAGAGATCGAGGTGATTAATAAGCTGAGGGGGGTCGAGTTACCGGAACCCAATGTGTGGTAGTAACTGTCTTGGATGACAGACATAGAACTCAGTTCCTGAGGATGGTTTCAATGAGACAACCCACCATGTACTCCTACATGGCCTCTCATCACTACCTTTACCAAATCGGGTTCACACACTTAGCTCTCGACAGTAGGACATGTTCACCACATTCCAATTCATCCCCGATGAATCAGACCTGACACTACTCTAAGAAATAGCAGGCATAACATGCAAGCATGAATGAGTAGGCACATCATGGCTCAAACAACTCCTACTCACGCTACTGGGTTTCAACTATTTACTATGGCAAAGACAGGTCATGCAGAGGAAAGGGGTTCAACTACCGCATCATGTAACAGTTGAATCGTTGTTGTCCTAATGCTGTAAAAGAGAGCAAGAGCGAGAGAGTGGGATTGTATCATAAGGTTCAATGGGGGTTTGCTTGCCTGGCACTTCTACTGAGAGGGAGCAAACACCGGCAACAAGAGAGAACACAATCAATGTAATGCAACAATATGATGCATGATCATGACATGGCAATATGATGTGATTTGGCCTAATGCAGGTAGCAACAGAAGGGTTTGAGTTGATTTGAAGCAAAGGTTCAAATTCAAATTCAAACTATGAATATTCAAAGTGCATCTATACAACAAGGTTAAGTTGCTTTACCATGCATCGAACTAGTACCAATGGATAGATTGGATTTTTTAGATAATTTTTCATATATTAATTATTTCCATTGGAGTTATAGATTATTTTCTATGAAGTTTTGAAGTTTATGTCATTTTCAGGAATTTCATGAATTATTTTTAATCCAAAAAATGATTAACTGCATCAGCACTGTGAAAGGGTGATGTCAGCGGGTCAACTGGTCGGCCAGATCAAACCTGACCTGCAGGACCCATTGGTCAGTGACCCTGGCTAGTTAGGTCACCGACAGGTGGGCCCGATCAACATTGACCAAGTAAAAGTCAAGCTGACACATGGGGCCACACACTTAGCACTAATCTATAAAAAAACTAGGCTAAACAAAATGGGCATAGGGGCCCACATGGCACTGGCTCTAGGGTGATTAGCGCAGCCATTATCAGCTAATGACAAGGCCACGTCGGCAGCCGTCACGGTTAGGCGCCGGCGACATCCAGACATGGTGGAGGATCACCGGAGCGGTGATACGGGCGACGGTAGGTCGGGCCAAGGGCACCAGGGCATTGCCCTTGCTCGTGCACATCAAGGGGAGGCACGCGGAAGGCCAACGGGTGGCTGGAGCTCCGCGGGAGCAAGTCCGCGGCGGCGGCCGGAGCTCGGTTTCACGGGGGAGGCGGCTAGGGGACGAAATCGAGTGCATGAAGTGAGGGGAAGAGAAGAGGAGCTCACGAGGAATCAGATGAGATGCTAAGTGGGCTCGGGGACGGCTTGGTGGCGACGGAACGGCGGCGGTGATCTCGGTCGGCCGGAGGTGAAGACGATGGCGGAGAGGGAAGGGAGAAGCTCCTGGCGCCACGTAACTCGGTGGAGAGGATGAGGACATCGCGTCGGACCTCGGGAAAAACTCGGAGGGGAGAGACGATGGCTGTGGCAGCGGTGGCTGTTGACGGCGCCGAAGGCCCGCTCAGCCATGAGAGAGAGGGAGATCTAGGGGAGGGGTGCGACCGAGGGAGAGTGAAAGAGCCGGGGTACGTTGTGGCGGCGTCCAGAGAGGCCGGTGATGAAGCTATGTACCTAGGATAGGGGCATGGACCTGTCCTAAGTACCCTACCCAAGGACATCCCTAGAAGAAGTCATCTTTCAATCGACTTGGAGGTATCCCACTCGACAGATTCAAGACACTCGACCACGAAGCAATCACTCGACCAAATTCCAACCACTCGACTGCCAGGAGGTTTAAAGTCACCCTGCACGCAAACGGTCGGTCATTAAATAGCTTTTATGGTCATCATAGCACTTTATTAGGGGCGTTACCAGTAACCCCCAATCTTAATGTACTTTAAACCTTGCATTACTGAGGGCTGGAGGGGCCTAGCGAACTCTATATAAGCCACCCCCTCCTCAGTATCAGGGGTTGGCACCCCTGTTATTCATACACACATAATTCAGTTGACTGCCTCCGGGCACCGAGACGTAGGGCTGTTACTTCCTCCGAGAAGGGCCTGAACTCGTAATCCTCGTGTGCTTACAACTCCTCCATAGCTAAGATCTATCCTCTCCATACATACCCCCCTACATCATTGTCAGAGTTAGAACCACGACAGTTGGCGCCCACCGTGGGGCTAGGAGTCTTAGCGCCTAGTTTGAGAAGTTGCGATTTTTTCCGATCTCCTTGATCATGGTTTCGGGCGGAGCTTTGGTGGAGGGCCGCGAGATCCGTCTCGGCGCGCTCACGTTCATCGCCGACGACTCCGCTTGGCTTCAGGAGGCTCCATTCGACGTCGACGCGCTCCCCGTCCGCGGGGCGATGCACTTTCACGCATGCGTCCGTGGTGTCCTCATGCGCCCGCCAGTCGGCCACCCCACGAGTCGCGGCAATCGAGCCCGACGAATCCCTCTACGGCCTGTTCGACTGGCTCCGCAGAGACCGCATTCGAATGCGACAGCAGTGACCCAGCTGCAGAGGTTCTGGTGATCGATGGGCCACATAGTCCTCCCGGTTTCCCCCACGCTGACGGAGGCGCGGATGGGGGCGACCCGTCGCGTCCTCACGAGGAGTATCTCCCCGAGCCTCTCACGTCGTTGCAGCGGGAGGAGCTTCGCCGCCGGAACATGGATGCACTCCACACTCCTATCGTTGGAGAAACCCCCGAGGCCCGAGCCTTGGAGGACGCGCGCTTGGCTAACTTGGCCGAGCGCACTTGACTGGAGAGTCGCCAGCGAATACTCGACGAGCGAGCGCGTCAACAGGCTCCATAATCCAGTCGACGTCAACTCTTTCTGCCCCTGCAGGTATATCGTACTCCGATTCAGAATTTGGCGGCTGTGGCCCGTATAGCAGAGTCGATTCAGCCCTCCCAGTCAGAGGCTGGAAGAGGCTTCTTGCAAATCAGAGCGTTGCTCCGGGCAGCGGGAGACCAGAATTCCGCTGTTTCTCAGTCGCGGAACAGGATCCACAGTCGATCCATTGCAGCGGATACAGTCTAGTCGGCTCACAGCCCAAGATCGCCTCCGAGGCGTGAGGGACGTGGAGACCGGCATGATCAGTACAGAAGGAATGAGCAGTATGATCACCGATTCGATCGTGATGATCGACGTCGAGTGCCAACCCCTCCCCCGAGGAGTGGATCATATGTGCCTCGACAGCAGGTCGGCAGACGCCCTCATAGTGTTGGGCGGAGAATTCCAGTCGACCCCGGGGAACCAGGCTTTGATGCGAGATCCATTCTCGTTCAAGGTTTGGTCGACAGGAATAGAGCTCACCGAGAAGGCCACGACAGAGATGCGCCCTACCAGTAGCAGAGTACTTGTTCAGGGCCGGAGTGCTTCAGTCGAGCCATCAGAGCCGCTGTAATTCCTCCCAACTTCAGGTTGGCGACTGGAGTTAGTAAGTTCACCGGTGAGTCCAAGCCCGATACTTGGCTCGAAGATTACCAAGTGGCTGTCCAGATTGGCAGTGGGAACGATGAGGTAGCCATGAAGCACCTGCCTCTCATGTTAGAAGGCTCGGCCAGAGCGTGGCTGAATCAGTTAGCACCCAGCAGCATTTACACATGGGAGGATCTCTCCTGAGTGTTTGTCACCACATTTGAAGGAACATGCAAGCGACCTGCAGGCCTTACGGAATTGCGGTCTTTCCTGCAGAAACCGAATGAAACTCTGAGGGATTACATCCAGAGGTGGATCACATTGCATCACATAGTTGAAAATGTACCAGATCATCAAGCAGTGTGTGCTTTTAAAGAAGGCATTAAGTACAGAGAATTGAATCTGAAGTTCGGTCGGACCGGAGAGATGTCTCTAAATCAGATGATGGAGATTGCCACCGAATACGCTAATGGTGAAGATGAGGATCGACTCCGGAGTGGCAAGCATAAAGCAGTCGCCCAGGAAACCGGAGTAAATTCTAGTCGAAAACAGAAGCGGAAAGCCGAGCCAGCCGCTCCTGGGGAGGCCCTGGCCGTAACCCAGGGAAAATTTAAGGGAAAACCCAAAGGACCTTGGAACCCCAAGAAAGTTAAAGACCAAGATGGAAATGATGTTTTGGATCTACCGTGTCACATCCACACCAAGAAAGATGAAGAGGGTAAACTCATTTACCCAAAGCATACCACTCGACAGTGTCGGCTTCTGATCCGGCAGTTTCAGGGCAAGTAGTCCAAAGATAAGGAAAAGGAGTCGGAAAAAGTTGAGGACAAGGAAGATAGTGACGATGGGTACCCCCAGGTCAATTCCACCCTGATGATTTTTGCTGATGTTGAGAGCAAAAGTCGACTGAAGGTTATTAACCGTGAGATAAATATGGTTGCTCTGGCAACACCCAATTATCTGAAGTGGTCCCAGACTGGCATCACATTCGACCAGTCTGATCACCCTACGCACATTGCCACCCCTGGGAGGCAAGCTCTGGTGGTCGACCTAGTTGTCAAAGGCACTCGACTGACCAAAGTCCTGATGGATGGAGGCAGCGGTTTGAACATACTGTATGCAAAAACATTGAAAGGGATGGGCATTCCGATGTCTAGGCTCAGCACTAGTAACATGAGTTTCCATGGAGTCATTCCTGGGAAGAAAGCCGAGTCACTCGGCCAAATTGCTCTTGATGTGGTTTTTGGTGATTCCAAGAATTACCGCAAGGAAAAGTTGACATTCGAAGTTGTGGATTTCCAAAGTGCTTATCACGCTATTTTGGGCAGGCCAGCTTATGCACGCTTCATGGCTCGACCATGTTATGTGTATCTCAAATTGAAGATGCCTAGTCCCAAAGGTGTGATCACTGTTACAGGCAATCGGAAGAAAGCAGAAGAGTGTTTTCAGAAAGGCTCAAAGATTGCTGACGCTCAGATGGCGGTGGTCGAGCTGCAGGAGTACTAGAAGACTGCAGATCCGAGTGAGTTGCTACGAGCTAAGAAGCCTGCTTCAGAATCAGCTTTTCAGTCGTCCGGTGAAACGAAGGCAGTTCACATTCACCCGACCGATCCAAACGCTGCTCCGACTCACATCTCAACGACGGTCGACTCCAAATATGAAGAAGCGCTCATCCAGTTCCTTCGTGAGAACTGGGACATCTTCGCATGGAAGCCTGCTGACATGCCTGGAGTTCCCAGGGGGCTGGCTGAGCATCGTCTACGAGTTGACCCAAAATTTAAACCTGTGAAAGAACATCTTCGACGATCCACCGTCCAGAAGAGGAAGGCCATTGGCGAGGAGGTGGCTTGGCTCTTAGCAGCGGAGTTCATCCGAGAAATTTACCACTCCGAGTGGCTCGCCAATGTTGTCATGGTCCCCAAGAAGGACAAGTCACTTCGCATGTGCATTGATTTCAAGCATATCAATCGGGCCTGCCCGAAAGATCATTTTCCTCTCCCCCGCATCGACCAGATAGTCGACTCGACTACAGGACGTGAGCGTTTGTCTTTCCTAGACGCCTATTCCGGGTACCATCAGATCCGTCTGTACGGGCCCGACGAGATCAAAACAGCTGTCATCACTCCATTCGGGTGCTTCTGTTATGTCACCATGCCGTTCGGCCTCAAGAATGCCGGAGCCACGTTCATGAGGATGATTCAGAAGTGTTTGCCCACTCAAATCAGTCGGAATGTGGAGGCATACATGGATGATATTGTGGTCAAGTCACGGAAGGGTTCCGACCTGCTGACTGACCTTGCTGAAACCTTTGCCAACCTCAGGAGGTACGATATCAAGCTCAATCCGTCAAAGTGCACGTTCGGAGTTCCAGGTGGGAAGTTACTCGGTTTTCTTGTTTCCGAACGGGGAATCGACGCCAATCCTGAAAAAATTGGTACTATACTCTGGATGAAACGTCCTGTGCGTGTGCATGATGTCCAGAAGCTTACAGGATGCTTGGCCGCTTTAAGTCGATTCATCTCTCACCTCGGTGAAAAGGCATTGCCTCTTTACCGACTGATGAAGAAGTCTGACAAGTTCGAGTGGACTCCAGAAGCTGATGCAGCATTTATAGAGCTCAAAGCTCTGCTCTCCACCCAGCCGGTGCTTGCTGCCCCAATCAGCAAGGAGCCTTTGCTGATTTACATTGCAACCACAGGACAAGTTGTCAGTACAGTACTTACGGTCGAGCGGGAAGAAGAAGGAAAGGCCTTCAAAGTTCAGCGCCCAGTATATTATGTTTCTGAAGTTTTGACTCCTTCAAAGCAAAGATATCCTCATTACCAGAAGCTTGTATATGGGATTTATATGACCACGAAGAAGGTTGCACATTACTTCTCTGATCATTCCATTACAGTCGTCAGCGACGCTCCACTATCAGAGATTTTGCACAGCAGAGATGCAACTGGTCGAGTGGCCAAATGGGCGATTGAACTTCTTCCCCTAGATATCAAGTTTGAGGCAAAGATAGCTATTAAGTCCCAAGCAATTGCAGATTTCGTCGCCGAGTGGATCGAACAGCAACTTCCGACTCAAGTTCACTCGGAGCACTGGACCATGTTCTTCGATGGATCTAAGATGCTAAATGGTTCCGGTGCTGGGGTAGTATTGGTTTCCCCCCGAGGAGATAAGCTCAGATATGTTCTCCAGATTCACTTTGATTCCTCCAATAACGAAGCAGAATATGAAGCACTTTTTGTATGGGTTGCGCATGGCCATTTCACTCGGCGTCCGTCGCCTCATGGTCTATGGCGACTCAGATTTGGTGGTTAATCAGGTGATGAAAGAATGGGACGTCAGAAGTCCAGCTATGACTGGTTATTGCAATGCAGTGAGAAAGTTAGAGAAGAAATTCGAGGGGTTAGAGCTTCATCACGTCCCCCGACTGAAAAATCAAGCGCCTGATGATTTGGCAAAGATAGGCTCCAAGAGAGAAGCCATCCCCAGCAATGTGTTTTTGGAACACATCCACTCGCCATCAGTCCAAGAAGATCCTTTTACAGATGAAGCCCCGCAGCCAAAGAGTGCCACAGATCCGACTAAAGTTGAAATTCCGGCAGTGGTCGACCTAATCATGGAAGTTTTGGCAATCACCCCTGAGTGGACGATACCGTACATCGCGTATATCCTGAGAAAGGAACTCCCGAAGGACGAAGAAGAGGCTCGACAGGTCGTCCGTCGATCCAAGGCCTTTACAGTCATAAAGGGACAGTTGTATAGAGAAAGCGCGACTGGAGTCGGTCAGAAGTGTATAACACCAGAAGAAGGTTAGATAATCCTTGATGATATCCACTCGGGGACCTGTGGTCATCATGCGTCCTCTCGGACCATTGTGGCTAAAGCATACCGAGCGGGATTTTACTGGCCAAGAGTGAATGAAATGGCAAAAGAGATAGTCGACAAGTGTGAAGGGTGCCAGTTCTACTCCAACATGTCGCACAAGCCTGCATCAGCCCTGAAGACCATTCCACTCGTCTGGCCCTTCGCTGTTTGGGGACTGGACATGGTTGGCCCATTGAGAACAGGCAGGAGCGGTTTCACACATGTGCTTGTGGCAGTTGACAAGTTTACCAAATGGATTGAAGCTAAGCCTATCAAGAATCTTGATGCTTGCACTGCTATCAGTTTTGTCAGAGAGTTAACATTCAGATATGGAGTCCCGCATAGCATCATCACCGACAATGGGTCAAACTTTGATTCAGACAAGTTCAGAGCTTTTTGCGCCTTTCAAGGCACACGAGTCGACTACGCATCGGGCGCCCACCCCCAGTCGAATGGACAAGCAGAAAGGGAAAATGGTCTGATTCTCAAAGGACTAAAGCCTCGGCTGATGCGTGATCTCAAGCACGCAGTAGGCGCTTGGGTCGACGAGCTTCCTTCAGTTCTGTGGGGATTGAGGACCACCCCGAATCGGTCGACTGGAAGAACTCCGTTCTTTCTGGTTTACAGAGCGGAAGCAGTCTTGCCGAGTGATCTACTTCACAATGCACCCTGAGTCGAGCTTTATACCGAAGATGAAGCAGAACAAGCCCGGCAAGACGCAGTCGACCTCCTGGAAAAAGAAAGAGAAATGGCTATGATGCGATCGACCATTTATCGGCAAGACTTGTGTCGATTCCATGCCAGAAATGTGAAGAGTCGAGCCTTCCAAGAAGGAGATTTGGTCCTCCGAGTGGATCAACAGAAACCACACAAGCTCGCTCCTACTGGGGAAGGTCCCTTCATCGTCACCAGAGTCCTCCACAATGGAGCGTATCACCTTTACAATGTCGATCGCCAGATCGATGAGCCACGAGCTTGGAATGCAGAACTGCTCCGCCCCTTTCACACTTGAATTCTCACTCGGATGAGATGTAATAAGAAAAACTTCTGTAGTCTATTTATCAAAGACAAGAGTGTTACAAATTTTCCTATAATTGTTGTTTCTTTTGTTTGTGTGTGAAATCCCCCAGTGGCTGTCTTAGCTGCGAATCCGTTTCGCCTAAGTTTGTAAAAAAAATCCTACCGAGTGGTGAGCCAGACTCCCACTCAGAGGCTTAGCTGCAGCTCAGTGCTCGCCTAAGTGTTTAAAAATCCAACCGAGTGGCGAGCCAGACTCCCACTCGGAGGCTCAGCTGCAGCCCAGTGCTCGCCTAAGTGTTTAAAAATGCTACCGAGCGGTGAGCCAGACTCCCACTCGGAGGCTTAGCTGCAACCCAGTGCTCGCCTAAGTGTTTAAAAACCCTACCGAGTGGTGAGCCAGACTCCCACTCGGAGGCTTAGCTGCAGCCCAGTGCTCGCCTAAGTGTTTAAAAATCCTACCGAGTGGTGAGCCAGACTACCACTCGGAGGCTTAGCTGCAGCCCAGTGCTCGCCTAAGTGTTTAAAAATCCTACCGAGTGGTGAGCCAAACTCCCACTCGGAGGCTTAGCTGCAGCCCAGTGCTCGCCTAAGTGTTTAAAAATCCTACCGAGTGGAGAGCAAACCTCCCACTCGGAGGCTTAGCTGCAGCCCAGTGCTCGCCTAAGTATTTAAAAATCCTACCGAGTGGTGAGAAGACCTCCCACTCGGGGGGCTTAGCTGCAGTCCAGTACTTGCCTAAGTTTGAAAAAATCCTACTGAGTGGAGAGCAGACCTCCCACTCGGGGGCTTAGCTGCAGTCCAGTACTCGCCTAAGTTTGAAAAAATCCTACCGAGTGGAGAGCGGACCTCCCACTCGTGGGCTTAGCTGCAGTCCAGTACTCGCCTAAGTTTGAAAAAATCCTACCAAGTGGAGAGCAGACCTCCCATTCGTGGGCTTAGCTGCAGTGCAGTGCTCGCCTAAGTATTTAAAAATCCTACCGAGTGGAGAGCAGACCTCCCACTCGGGGGCTTAGCTGCAGTCCAGTACTCGCCTAAGTTTGAAAAAATCCTACCGAGTGGAGAGAAGACCTCCCACTCGGGGGCTTAGCTGCAGTCCAGTACTCGCCTAAGTTTGAAAAAATCCTACCGAGTGGAGAGCAGACCTCCCACTCGGGGGCTTAGCTGCAGTCCAGTACTCGCCTAAGTTTTTAAAATCCTACCGAGTGGAGAGCAGACCTTCCACTCGGAGGCTTAGCTGCAGCCCATTGCTCGCCTAAGTACGGAACACATCCCAATCCACAAGGACGACGAGGTGCAAATCGACTGCTACCTTCTCCTTCGGAGTTGCACCACAAATACAAAGTTATTTTGAGTGAATAACAAGTTCCACTCGACAGATAATTCATGAAGATATTCAACGATAAATCAAGTTCAGATAATATCCAAAGGTTCTAGACCACAGATCAAAGTACTCGAGCCTCCAGCTCGACAGAGTTTAACGGTTACAAAATCCACTCGGCATTCCGAGGCAAATTTAAAGTGAATCATAAAAGTTTTTATTCCTCATGCGGAGGAATGGAAGGGGTGACGAACTCGTCCAAGTCGATCCCGTCTGCAATGTGAGTGGTAGCAGCAATGAAAGTCTCCATGAAGTCTTGAAAGTTGTGCTTCCTGGTATTGGCAACTTGGATGGCAGCCAACTTTTCTTCTCGCGCCTCCTTGCAGTGGACGCGGACCAGAGACATAGCGACGTCAGCGCCACATCTAGCAGAAGATTTCTTCCATTCCGCCACTCGACCTGGGACTTCATTCAGTCGAGTCATCAGGGACTCGAGGTCATTCTGAAGCGTTGTCCTAGGCTAGAGCGACGTGTCGATCTGTGACATCGCAACCTTCAACCGAGAAAGATAGTCAACAACGCCGGCAACACGAGATTCCAGTCGGAGCACGTTCATAGCAGCCTCATCCTTCACTGGAGAATTGATGTGGTCCAAGTCTATCTCCACTCGACTGGTCTCCTCTTCGAAGTTCTGGCAGAATTCTGTAAACACAATTCAAGGATAAGTCAGTGGCTCTACGCAGATTTGGTAACTGCAAGTCAGTCGGGCCGGAGTAATTACCCTCGAGCATGACGAACAACTTCTTGGCGAGTCCACCGAGATAAGCCTCCAGATCGTTCCTCTTCCCCGCTAGTTCACTTGCCTTGTCATTCAGAGCTATATTGCCATATTTCAGACGGCTGACCTCTCGATTAGCCGCGTCGAGAGCAGTTTTCAGCCTGGAGTTTTCCTTTTCAAGAGTACCGACTAAAGCCAGTTTTTCTTCAGCAAGCTTCGTTTTGTTCAGGGCCTCCTTCTGCGCTTCGGCAAGGTCTTGATCCTTCTTTTCAGAGCCTCCTCCATTTTTTCTGTGAAATAGCAAGTGAGATCAACATCGAGGATGGCCAGAAAGAAAGGACAGTCGACAAAAGCTCACTAGCCATACCTTTTGCTTCGTCCCTCGCCTTCTGCAAGTTCTCCTGAGCAAGCTTCAAGTCAAGGTTCAGCTGGATCTATTTGTTCTCCAACTCAGTGTAGCGAGCCACAAGTCCGCAGGATTTCTGCAAAAAATCAGTCGACAGACATCCAAGATAAGTTGCTTCCGAGTAACCAAGAGACAATAATGGCGTTTCTAAGACTACAGCCGAATCAAAAACATTCGACAGTATTCTCGGGGACTACACCCAGTGGGTGCACTCAGCGTTCCCCCACTGGTTCGACCAAAAAAAATCAAGGCCTAACCAGACCGAGTGAAGAAGTTCAGCTAAAGCAACACAATATAAAGACTATAGTCGACTGCCAGCAGTCCACCGTAGTCTCGGGGCCTACACCCAGTGGGTGCACTTAGCGTGCCCCCACTCGTCAAAAAGATTAATAGACACACCCAGTGGGCGTACAGATATAAAGATCTTCGGAAAAGAGATTCTTCAGATAGCATATCCTAACAGAACAAGCGGTGAATTGACTGACCTGGACGTTCCTCTCAAGAGCTGAGCTCGCGTCATAAGCTGCTTGGCTGGCTTCCCGAACCACCTTCACTTGCTCCATCATGATCCCGCCTGGCGTATAGCCTCTTTAGCGGCACCCACTTGGTCCTCAGGGACATGGTGTGTGGCAAAAAGCGAAGGCGGATTTGCAGTCGACGTCGATGGCCGGACACTCGTTAGAGGTTCAGCGAAGGTCACAGAAACCCGAGTGGTATCACCACCCTCCCGGACCGTGGCCTCAGGCGCCGGAGTAGTTTGTGGGGTCTTGCCAGCCGGCGCCCTCCTGTTCCTTCGCGCCCTCAGTGGCACTTCGTCGTCATCGTCAGGGAGGTCAATGACATGAGGAGGAGCTACAAGAAAAATCCAATCGACCGGAATTATAAGAAATTTATAAGAAATCGTCAGTCGACTAAAAGCAGAGCATCAGTAATCGTACCGGGGTTGGAGGTAACAGCGTCTTCCATCTCTTGATCATCGTCCTTGGCGGAGATCTCCGAGGTGGCAGCACTGCAAATTTAGAAAGTCGGTCAGCTTATTCAATGAGTCGACCAAGAGTCCGTCACGTTCGACAAAGGAAAACAAATTCTACTATTACCCAGAAATGGTGGGGACAGTCATCTTCATCTTGGGCAGAGCCTTGGGCGGCTTGGATGGCGTCGCGCGTGGGTGCTTGGGAGCTTTTTCTGTCGGCGCTGGAGATGAGGTCCGAAGGCGCTTCGACGACTGCCCAACAGGGATAGTCGCCTTACCACGTTCCCGCGCAGGGTCGTGTGTAAGCTTGGATCGTCGTTCCGAGTGGGGAGGTTCGACTTCTTCCTCCTCCTCTTCACTGGAGTCTTCGTCCTCATCCCCCTCTCCTTCGCCGTCAGATTCCCACTCTTCTCCCTCGTCTCCACTTTCGCCTCGGCTCGCCTCTCCTTCCTCGGCCTGCTCCTGTGCTCCATTGGGTGTCGAGTACATCTCAGTAGTGGCCTAGAGGACAACAAATGAGACAAAAGTCAACCGGTTGATCCAAAAAGAACAAATAAAGAAAGCAAGATCACAGTCGGAAATGCAAGGTCAGACCTTGTCCACTTCGTATGTTTGGTCGAGTGGTGGAATCCTCCTGGCTCCTCGGGGGTTGTCCTTGTTCCCTGTGATACTTGACAGGCACCCTTCCAACATCTCGTCAGTGACCTCCTCTGGGTGAATCCGAGTGCTGTCTTCGAGACCCGAGTACAGCCACATCGGGTGGTCACGAGCCTAAAGCGGTTGGATGCGCCTCCGAAGGAAGACTTCCAACAAGTCCATGCCAGTCACACCCTCGTGGACAAGCTGAACCACTCGACCGACCAGCACCTTGACTTTTGCCTTTTCCTCCGGCATGACTTTCAAAGTGGCAGGTTTTTGTGCTCGATTCAGAGAAAAAGGGGGAAGCCCAGTCGACTGTCCTGGGGTCACCTGGTCTTTACAGTAAAACCAAGTCGACTGCCACCCACGGACTGACTCGGGAAAAGTGATAGACGGAAAGGAACTTTTTCCCCTCATCTGGATCGCCAAGCCCCCGCACAGCTGGCTCACCTGCGTCCGTTCGTCACTCGACTTGGTCTTCTTGACTGACTAAGAGCGGCAAGTCAAGATGTGCTTGAAGAGTCCCCAATGGGGGCGGCAACCCAAGAAGTTTCCACACAAGGAAACGAAAGCAGCATGATACACAATAGAATTGGGAGTAAAGTGATGGAGCTGCGCTCCGAAGGAGTTCAAGAAGCTCCGGAAAAAAGGATGAGGAGGCAGAGAGAATCCACGATCGATATGGGTGGCAAGGAGGACGCACTCACCATCAAGAGGCTGGGGTTCGACTTCTTTCCCCGGGAGGCGCGCAGATTCGTGGGGAATGAATCCCCCCTCGACCAGATCATCGAGATCATCCTGGCGAATCACCGACGGCATCCAGTCGCCCTGGATCCAATCCTTTGGCAGAGCAGTCCTCGAGGAAGATCCGCCCCGAGCGGACTTCTTCCCCTTCCCTTGCACCGCCGCCTTCTTGGCGTGCTCCAGAGCCGACGTCTTCTCCTTCACCATCGTCGCCTGCGAAGGTCGAACAGACCTACGGCACCAAGGTGGGAGCGGAGGTGCCGGAGGATCTTGTGAAGGAAGGGGGAAAAGTGAAGGCGCACTATTCGGGGGTCCCGAGCCGGCAGCTAATAAGAGGACGCTTCCGAGTGGCTGACTGGTAGGCCCAGGCAATCCCGTCAAATCCTGCAACAGGCGCGCGTGCGGTACGTGGCGAAAAAGGTGGCGCGGGGATTGAGGAGCTTCCGTCCTATCCCATCCGATTACTGGGGCCGCCCCCGTCCCCCGCGCTTCCCGAAATTCAAATCCCGCAAAATCCGCAGGCCGCAGAACAACTCGTCAAACAGAAGATCCCTTTTACACCGTCACTCGGAACTTCACAAGTAAAGAAATTCACTCGACAAGAGGCCAAGAATGGATCAAGGCGACTGAAAGAAGTTGACGACGTCATCCGTGACAATTGATCAAAAACAAGACGTTCATATAACATGAAGAACCAGTCAGAAAGATCCCCAACTCCTTCCCCACTCGAACCTCGATCCATTCGGGGGCTAATGATGAAGCCATGTACCTAGGATAGGGGCATGGACCTGTCCTAAGTACCCTACCCAAGGACATCCCTAGAAGAAGTCACCTTTCAATCGACTTGGAGGTATCCCACTCGACAGATTCAAGACACTCGACCACGAAGCAATCACTCAAACAAATTCCAACCACTCGACTGCCAGGAGATCTAAAGTCACCCTGCACGCAAACGGTCGGTCATTAAGTAGCTTTTATGGTCATCATAGCACTTTATTAGGGGAGTTACCAGTAACCCCCAATCTTAATGTACTTTAAACCTTACATTACTGAGGGCTGGAGGGGCCTGGCGAACTCTATATAAGCCACCCCCTCCTCAGTATCAGGGGTTGGCACCCCTGTTATTCATACACACATAATTCAGTCGACCACCTCCGGGCACCGAGACGTAGGGCTGTTACTTCCTCCGAGAAGGGCCTGAACTCGTATTCCTCGTGTGCTTACAACTCCTCCATAGCTAAGATCTAGCCTCTCCATACATACCCCCCTACATCACTGTCAGAGTTAGAACCACGACAGCCGGAGTGTCCAGGGGGAGGGGCACGCAGGCAGGTGGCGTGGCGCCCATGCGCGCAAGCGGTGAGCGTGTGCCCCTCATCCTCCTAGCGCTAGGAGGACGACGACTAGCGTCGGCCAATCGGCTGGGCTAGCCTGCTGGGCCGCTGGGCTGCATAGGTAAGTTTCCCTTTTTGTTATTTCTGTTTTCTGTTTCTTTTTTTATTTCTTCCTTTGGCCACTGTTTTCAATTTATACAAAATTCAAATAAGTGCGAAACACCTCTGAGTATAATTTATGTTGCTCATTGGACATTTCCAATTGCACATAAATTATCTCAGGGCATTTGAAAACATATCCATATATATTTGAATATATTTTTCAAATTCAAATAAGATATTGTTTTAAATTCAGAGACCAAATAATTCCTTAAAAGTGTTACATAATTTTGGTCTGGTGTATAACCCTTGCCAAAATTCTCAAAACTATTCTTAGGGCATTTTGGATTCACTAAATGCAATTTAAAGGGTTCTTGCCCTTCTTTTGAAATAATTTCTAAGGCTTGAATAATCCTCATTTCAATTTTCTTGTAATTAACAGGATGCATGATGCTCACTGATGCAAATATCTGCAAACAAATTCAAGGTGTGTGACACCACTATTATTTCCACATCAACCCACCAAAGCAGGAGTAGGGTTTTACGCCTCACGGCGGCCCGAACCTCTGTAAAATCGCTCGCGTGATCTCTGTCGTGCTGGTTCACGTTTTTGCGCTCTTTGTGCAACGTGCCATCCCCCCCGCCAAACCAGAAAGGGGCTCTTGGTCCCATAGGTGGCAATGGTTTCCCGCGACAACAGGGCTTCCACTTGGGCGTGGGCATAGCCGTTGTGCGATCATGTCGTCCGCCAGCATGGAGCACGGGGCTTCCACTTGGGCGTGGGTGGGAGTTCCCTCGGGTGGAGACTCTGGGGCGTGTATAGCCCCGTTCGTACACGTGGCTAGCACAGCAGAACTAGAGGAGGTGTATCTGGGCACTCATGAGCCAGCGCGGGGCTCATGAGGCCCTACATCAAGGTGGGTTGCGATTAGATTTTGGCACGAGGCGCATATTAGGAACCTCTGGGGTGGGGGGACCTGCGCTGAATGGACCTCTGGAGGTTATCCCATGAGATGGCCGAACACCAATGACCCCAATAGGTGACGTGAATGGGGCCGGACAGCCAGACAGAGCTCAGCCATTAGTTTTATCGAAGCTGCAGGGGCGGACCCGAGCACAGACGCCATGTCGAACTGCAGTTGTATGAACCGGGCCTCGCACCCTTACTCATCCACTCGTGATTAGCTCATGCGAGAACAAGGTACCAAGGACCCCGAGAGGTGATGCGCACGGGAGATGGCCCGTGGGACAGAGCTCGGTCACTTGAGTTTAACAACGTTGCATGGACGGACACGAGCACAGACACCATGCCAGCACATAATCATGAGGCGGTCACGGGCAGATTTGTGAGGGCGCAACGAAATTCATGGTGGTGAGTGTCATGGCGGAACACGATCACCTATGGGGCCATCAGCCCCTTGTGATTCAGCAAGTGGGATGGGCGCATCGCACGAAGAGCGGAGACCATGGAACAAGATGGTGGGGGTGACCACTACAAAAAAAAAGACACTTCCGTGATGATACGTGTTTGTCACAGTAGGTCACGTTTTCTGTCATGCATGTACATGCATGAAAAATTTAGGACAGAATCAAGATAGTCATACCTGTGTTGTCATAGAAGTGTTCCATGACATTACCAAAATTATCACCACGGAAGTGTCCACTTCCATCACGATAAATCGCGCGTGATGGAAGTGCTTTCGTCAAGGGTGATCGACACGTGGCATCCACCGTAACGAAACGCCGTTAAGCTATCGGGCCCGGTTTTGGATCCGATAACCCGCTAACAGCCCGGACCAATGAGGATTTTCCACGTGTAAAATTCTCATTGGCCGGAGGAAACACGTGTTGGTTCACCGTTGGGATAGATGTCATCTATTCATTGGACAGGGGGCATCTATGATACGTCGACACGTGGCATGGCCCAACAGAGGCCCATTCAGGTGAAAAGGCTGGCCCATTTGACTTGGTCAACGGGTAACGCGGGTAACGGGCCAGCCCATGGAAAGCATGTTCCTATATTGCCCATTTACGGCCCGTTACGGCCTATTGGAATTAAGCCCAGTAGCTTTATCTAGGCCGTCCAATATGATTCCATCCCATTGTAACATCCAGCCCATGTATGGCCCATGATGTCTTTCAGCCCATACGAGGCCATTTGTAACTCCTGGCCCATTAACGTCCCGTAGTGAATCTGGCCCGCAATGAACAGTGTACCACTTTATACCCATTAACGGCCCATTATTCATTTGGGCCATTTCCAACCCATGTTATCTTTCGGCCTTCGCATGGCCCATTTATTTTTGGGCGCATTTCCAGCATTCAGTTACTTACGACCCATTATTGGCCTTTTCTGCTTGTGGGCCAAATTCAGCCCGCGCTTACAATCGGCCCGTTTGCGGCCCATTAATCCGTTGGGTCGTTTTCATAGCATCGTCCAATACGGTCGATTAACGACGGACCATTATTGTCGGCCCATGAACGGAAGATTCAAAATCTAGCCCGTTTACGGCCCATAATGCGGTCTGTTATTGTCCCATGTTTGGCCTATCGATCATACGGGATGTAGAAGGCCCATTGATGCTACGTCTCGTAGAAGGCCCATTGTTTCTATGGCCCATAGAAGGCCCATTGTTTCTACGGCCCGTAGAAGGCCCATTGTTTCTACGTCCTGTAGGAGGCCCATGGTAACTACACTAATATGTAGCCCATGGTTATTGTGGCCTAGTTTTAAAAAATAGGTTATTGCGGCCACTAGCAACCCACGGAAAAAGAACTGCACTGACTACAAGCAAACAAATAAACAAGACAACAAGGAACTAAATAAGCAAGCAACTTACTCTAGGCTATCACGACTATTACACATATTACATCCACTGGGCATCAAAGTTCGCTACTAGTGCAAATATAGGGAACAAAGCAGCATATCACATACGCTGATCATCAAAGTTGGCGACCAGTGCAAATAAACACCGCAGCAAAACAAGTCCAGAAGTGAAACCACTTTAGAAGAGCGCAAGAAACAATATCCCGGGTACCCATAATGCTGGCAAGATGCTTAGCAAGCTTATTAACTTTCTCTTGTTTTGGAGCTTAAATCCTCTAGCGCTTGTTGTTGCACAAGAAAGTATGCATCTGAATTCTACAGGGACTTCCTCAGTCCTTCGGCTTCTAGCCGCAGCACAGCTGACTGATGCCTTTCAGCTTGTAGCTGAGACTGAAGAAGCCAAAGTGATCCAGGCAGGGAGGTCGAAGAGCTTGTGCCAGCGGTACTGGCCAGTAACTCGAACACTACATCAACACAGGACTATGGTGTTTTCTCACTATCTACATGATCGTTTTTTGCCACTTTCTTGGAGACCAACAGGGTTGTATCACTATCTTGAACCTTATCTACATTACTTTCTCTACCATTGCATAGTGTGGTGCTTTTCTCCAATATTCTGTTCGCATACTACAAGAGAAACAAGCAAACACATCACATGTTTAGCATGTAGTATACCAAACTCATTTTGGTAAACCGTTTCAGTAGTAAGGTGTCAGGATAACAACATGAAACAAACATATATCTATGTACTATGGTCACTGTATTATCCATATCATTCTAGTTTATGTTGCCAAATCAAGATAGAGACACAGTTTAACTCATATATTTTGAAGTCACATCAGCATAGACAGAATATAAGTGTGAGAAACAACACAACATTGGAAACACTTATAATGTGCATCACATGAGAACATAACTGTTTATACAACTGAAACTGAAATCAACATAGAGCAAGAAGTTAGAACAACAATCCGGTTAAATAAATAGGTTTAAAACATACCTGTTGTGCCATTGGAGTTTCAATTGGATCCTTCATATTCAAAAGTAGTTGGTTTGACTAAATAAAGTGAAGCAATAGCAAAGGATTATGGATCATAACTATGGAATCTGACTTGAGAACAGTCGCTCTTCTGCTTTAAACGTGGAGTTTGGGTTCGCTGTGGTGGTCTTCGTGCTTTGGGCACTGCGGTTGCTTTACAAACTGCTCGTGTGGGGGTACTCTTTGGTGGACATGGTGCTTTATCAACTAGAAGTGGGTTACTATCCGCTGGGGTTGCGGTTAAATGGGTTGTAGCTGGTTCTCTGCCCAACGGTCTAAGTGTGCAATCTGGAAGAATCTCGATTATGTGTGGTGGGGCATGTTTGTGCGCTAGTACAACCATGGTTCTATCTGGATTGACGGGTAGCACTTTCTTTTGTAAAGAATGGGTTTTTTCTCCCTTAGATACTGCCATCACCCCCTCCAATTCAAATGGCTGATAAACAAGAAAAGAAATTGAATGTACAGACATTGGATGATAGACAGATGTGGTAATTCACATATATGTTGTCTAAGCAAATAGGACAGCATGACACAATTTCACATATATGATGCCTAACTAAACAAGATAGCATGACACAGTTTCAGATATATGATGGATAACTTAACAGGATATAATGGCATAATTCAACATATGATGAGTATCTAAACAGGATGACATGACAAAACTATATGATGTCTTTCTAAAATAGGTTGGGATGAAATAATTCACATAAATGTTGTCTAATTATACAGGATGGCATGATATAATTAACATAATTGATTCATATACTAAGCAGTTGGCAATCACATGTATGATCTCTAAATGAAGCAGATGGAATTCAATATTGTGCATATGATGTCTAAACTAAGCAATGCAAGACACCATATGCATGATATGAGAAGTATAAACATTGGAAATTAGAGCATACACCTCAGGTGGGATATATGACTGGTCATCTATCTCTGAGTCCTCCTCTGAGGAGCTCCCTGTAACCATCGAGATATATGCTTCAACAGGTACCATTGCCTGCTCTGAAGACCTTGTTTTCACTCCTGATTTTTCCATAACCGTCTCAAATGGCTGATACACATGAAGAGTAGTTTAATATACACAGATTGTCGACAAATGGAATATGTAATGGAAAAATATGGCATGAGATAATTCACATATATGATGCCTAGCTACATGGCGGTGCATAATTCACATATATGATAAGTGGCTAAAAAACATGGCATTGCATAATTCCCATATACTCCATCCATTCCTAAATATTTGCCCTTTTAGAGATTTCAATTGGACTACTACATACGGACGTATGTAGACATATTTTAGAGTGTAGACTCATTTTGCTCTGTATGTAGTCACTTGTTGAAATATCTAAAAAGACAAATATTTAGGAACGGTGGAAGTATGATATAGAAACCAAACAGGTGGCATTCACACAAAACAAATTTAAACTAAGCTGATGACATATAAGATGAATAAAGTTAGCAATGCGAGGCGCCATATGCATGATATGACCAACATCAACATGCCAGGTTAGAGCAAACACCTCAGGTGGTAAATAGGAGTGGTCGGCTCCATCTGAATCGATATCTGAACAGTTATCTTCCTTTGGAATACAATCTGGAATGGCGGAAGGGGGCACTTTTTCCCACCATGGAGCAGCGTCTGCATGACATTCTATTCCCATGCATCGATCTTCTCTTTTTCTCTACATGTTCAGTACGATTGTGTACAATAATTAACAAGCACAATAAAAAATTAGTTAGATTTTGTAAGGCCTAAGGGGTGCATGCAGAAATCAACTGATGGTAGCAAACGAGTGGATAGATCCAAAACTGATGATAGCAGGTAGATTATAGCTTCAGTTTAAAAAGATAGACAATGGATCATGTAATGTTTGTTTCCCACCCAACATGAACCACACAGAAGACCCTAGATGAACAAGATAGTAGACATATACTATTCGTTGCTGCCTCGATATGAGACCCACGGGCATTTTAAAACTCAAGTTTGAATGATAAAGTAGCAGGTAATAATAACTGATGTATAACGTCAGAAAACACGAAAGACTACGACCTCTCTTATGGAACTGTGTAGTTCTTAGGTTCATCTGCTTAGTCGATGATGGTAATGCAGTTGGCGTGGCTGCCGGTAACGGAGAAGGTGATCTAAGGCGGAAAAAGAAAGTTTGTAGGGGGAATCTCTGCTGCAGTGAACGCTTCTGTCGAGTGAGCACCTCAGATGGGGTGGATGATGGAACGGCAGGAGCAGGACATAACACACAGAGTTTTCTTTGACACCTATCTGAAAATTAAGTAAATCCGTAAGGGCTCCTTAGAATTGGAGGATTCTATAAACACAGGGACAGGAAAAACACAGGAATAGGATAGGAATGCATGAGCAAAACAGAGCATTTGGAAACATAGGATTTCCGTGAACCTCGGTGTTTGGTTCACATGAATTGGAAGAACATGGGAATGGAGAAACATGGTCAAATTAAAGTCAAACCACATGAAAATGAATAAAATAAGAATCTTATTATGCCAGTAATGCAATTAGTCCTATTCTTCATGCATATTAATTTGAAAAGGACGTCCAACTGGATATTAAAATTCGTAACATTTTTCTTTGAAAGTGACACTGAAGGAAAAAAATCCTCCAGTTTTGCTTTGCTCCACTCCTAACCAAATGCACGAATAGTAGTACCATAGTACTTCCATAGCAAAGGATCCCTGAGGGGTCGACATGAATGCAGAGTAACAAAGTGATGCAACGAGTGTACAACCTCTTTGGCATAGCCTTGTCGATTCCAGAATCATTAGGTTGGATGTGGAGGGTGGTGATGCTGGTGTGACTGTCAGAGGCGGGGAAGAAGATCTGAGGCCTCTCGAAATGGCACCAAGGGTACTGCTCCACTGTGATGTACGGTTCCATCGTTGGAGCAGCTCTGGTGAGGTGTATGGTGTCGAGGCTGAAGTAGGACAAGGCAAACAACGTTAATCTGAAGTGGGACTCTAATATCATCTACAGTAGATGATGTAAAATACATCACCAAAAAGTGCTAGATGTAAAACGCATCAGCCGTGCCACGACCGCTTCGATAGATGCTGTAAATACTGTTTACTCTGAATTTAACGGAAGAAACTGAACTTTACAGTTGAAACTGAATTTTACTGTCGAAACTGATTGAACTAGTAGAAGAGCATTGCAATAGATGTTTAGGGCTTTCGAGCACTAGTAGCAGAGAAGCAGTGATCTAAATCAGCAGATGCTTGAGCAGCGAACGCACTAGCAGAGAGCAAGTCGTGCAGCAGAACCGCGAGCGAGTGCTAAAGCAGCAACTCCTGTAGCTGTCGGAGGTCGTGCAGTAGCAACAACAGCGCGAGCAAGAGCAAGAGCACAACAGCAGCACGAACGAGAAAGAGCGGAGCAGCAGCGTGACCAACAGCAATAGCAGAGCAGAGCAGCAGCACGAAGTGGCCGCCGAGGAAGCAACGACATGGGGGAGAGACGCCGTGTATGAAGTGGCCGGCGACAGTGCCGTCGATGTAGACCCGCCATGGCTGCTCGGTATCAAGCACCGGTAGCCCCGTGAGATCAAATAAAATATAAAATGCAGCGGTGAGTGCAGAACCTCGTTGGTGACGCTGAGTTAGCCTCGGCTTCATCGGAGGAATTGGTGAGGGTGCTGCGGTTCTGGTGGGGCAGGTCAAGACGACGCTGTGGGGATGGAGGTGGCGCGATAGACGAGGCGAACGTCGGGGCAGCTCCTTGGAGGGGGAGGACGGGGTGGCTGATCCGGCGGGACGACGAGATCGACGACGGATCCTCATCCGGTGCGGTGGATGAGGGACGGCGAGCTATTGTGGTGGACGACATCGTCAGGGAAGAGTCTCTGGCTGGGCGGCGGTCGGCAGGCCGACCGAGGAGCGTGGGGTTTAGTGGGTTTTGGCGGCCTCGATGTTGGGGGAGAAATGGCTTAGGGACGCGCTTGTCCGAAATGTAGGGTAAGTTACCAGCGTACCCCCACTGGTTTTGACATGTGACGTCGAGCCGGCATTTCTGGCTGAGGGGTAGAAGGGGGATTTCATGTGTCTGGGCTGCGGGACCGATTTCGGATGAGGAGGGAGTTTTCACGTGCATCGAAATTTTGGGATAACAAGGCGCAGCACGGGTTGAAGAAGCGGGAGTTTCAAAGTAGATGAGACAAAAGATACTCGAGCTTAAAATTTCAGGATAACAAGGTGCGGATTCCATGTTCGGCAGAACAAACATAACGTGTACAAAAAAACAATTCATACAAGACACAAGAGAGTCATGTCCCCTTTTACTATATTGCTATAAATGTCATTGAAAAAACTACAAGAAAAATGTAAAAAAAATCGAGAGACCAAGATTACCCTATACAGTACCAAATCGATTCGCACTTCCCTCAACAACAACAAAAAACAAATCAATTCCCACCTAAAGAAAGAGTCATGTCCCTTTTTATATGATTACAAATGCCAGAATCTCGAATTTCAAGTTTTGAATCAATGTTATGTTGAATTTGAATATATCGTTAGGTGACCTTGCGGTTTATAATGGATGTAGTACTACATTTTGATCTTCCATCATATATGAACATTTTACTCCACCCTATGAACATATATATTGTTTTTTTGACACTTGAAACAGTAGGAGAGACTCCTACTGTATGTATTAAATTAAGTGACAAAAATTCTTACAAAGTCATAACCTTACATCCATAGCCATGGTGTAACTATTGGGGAGGGCTAAACACTAGAAAGAGGGAACAAAAGAGTAAAGTTAAATACTATTTACAAAAGAGGACAAAAAGGGTTGAAGTTTTTCTCCCACTCTGTAACGAAGAAGGGAAAGGTCATCTCTCAACCTAGCCAGCCAGGATGATTTCGAAGGTGAAATCCCTCTGAAGTGGTGCAGCCATCCTGAATTGTGACTTTGGTGATGCCTCTGTAAACTGGCATGAGCTTTGTGATGTCTCTCCACCAGAAGGAACCACATGCATCCGTTGCATGTGGGATTTTCGAGGTGTAATATGTGTTCCAGATTAATTCCACCCATGGTAGATCCCAATGATTGTAGAACTTGTGAAGATATATAAGGAACAGGGCATCACTTTGTGTTCTAAGGTCCAAAATACCCATTCCACCACAATCCTTAGGTTTACAAATCATGCTCCAAGCAGTCAGAGAGTGAAATGATTCCCCCTGTTCCGTCTTTTTAGTCCAGAGACATTTCCTTCTGATCTTGTCTAAGAGCTCAATAATGGAGATGGGAAGCTTGAGTGTGCATAGAGCAAAGATTGTGAGCGAAGTGATCACTGAATTTACTAGAGAAAGCTTTGCTCCATACGAAATCATGTTTAGAGTAGCTGTTAGGCGGCGCTCCACTTTGCAAACCAAAGGCATTAAAAACTGAACAGATGGTCGTGTGGTCCCCAAAGCCAAGCCAAGGTAAGTGAATGGCATTTACTGAGAGACTCATCACAGTTCATTGGGATGAGAGTGGATTTTTGGAAGTTTATTTTAAGGCCAATGGAAGTTGCATAATCCGACAAAATCTGCTTGATCGTGGCCGCTTGTGTTTCACAAGCCGGGAGTACCAGAACTGTGTCATCGGCGTGTTGAATGACCGGGTAATCCTTTTGGGTTGCACATGGGAAAGGAAGCTGAATATGACCCTGAGCAAAAGCATCATTAATGACAGCTTGAAGGAGGTCTGCGGCCAGCACGAAAATCAAGGGAGATAATGGGTCTCATTGTTGAACCCCAGTTTTGCAATGGAATTGTCTCCCTGGTACGCCATTTAAAAGGACCGAAGATTTACCTGAGGCCAAAATTGCTTTGATCCAGTTTAGCCATTTATCGTTAAATCCCATGTGTCTCATAATCTCCAACATTGGCTCATGCTCAATAGTGTCAAATGCCTTAACGAAATCAAGTTTAAGGAGGACAATTGGTTTCTTTGATGTTTGACATTGGTAAATGTACTCAAACGCCCACGCCAAACAATCCTGTACAGATTTGCCCTTCAAAAAACCATATTGATTTCGATGCACAATTTTTAGGATGATCTTTTGGAGACGGTTGGCAAGAAGTTTCGTAATGATCTTAAGACATCAATTGAGTAGCGTGATTGGACTGTAATCATTGACTGAAGCAGGTGCCCTATCCGCAGGCATGTATTTAATCACATCGTCAATTTCCTGGTGAGTGAAAGGCACAGTTAATTGGTCCAAATCTTCAACCTTCTTGATCATTCTGGCTAAATCAAACTTCATCTCATGTTGCTGAGAAGACCCAAGCCGTTTTTTGAAAGCTTAAAATATAACAGATTCTTTGCCCGCATGATCTTCAACACAATATCCATCATCCGTGGTAAGAGAAGCAATGTTATTTCTCCTATATCTTTCTGAGGCAATCGCTTGAAAAAATTTTGGTTGCTCATTGCCAAATTTGACCCATCTAATAGTACATCTCTTCCTCCAATACTCTTTCTGATAATTAAGAAGCCTCAGAATATGGTGTTTGAGTATGTGGCGAAAATTTGTTTCTGGAGTGGTGAGACGCCTTTTATTTTCAAGTTCATCAAGTTCGAAGAGAGCCCTGTTGGAGTTTTCAATGGCAATAGAAAGTTTAGAAATACCTTTACTCCAAATTTTCAGATCACGCCTCAGGTGTTTAAACTTGCGGGAGATAATAGTGGCCATGTTGTGCGAGGGAATTGGTTTGGACCAAGAATTAGAATCCGTGTCCATAAATCCAGGGTGATGTACCCAATACGATTCGAACCTGAAAATCTTGGAGCGAGGAATGGTTGTCTCAATGCATACCACACAAGGGATGTGATCGGAAACTGGCCGACCAAGAGGCTTTACTAGGGTTTTAGGGTAAGTAGTAGTCCAGTTGGTGCTCGTAAAAACCAGTCAATTTGTTCTAAAAGGGGGTCCACCTGCATATTACTCCAGGTGTAAGCTCGACCTTTGATAGGCAGTTCCACTAGATTTTGGCTCCTGATAAAGTCGTTGAAGGTGATCATATCCCCAAAATTTCCCCCTGGCTTATTACGATTGTCTGGGCCACGAATGAAATTAAAATCCCCTAAAAGGAGCCAATCTTCATTGTGAGGGATATTAAGGTCTAGCAGCCACTGTATGAAGTCCCTACGTTCATCACCCTGACAGGGGCCGTACACATTCACAAGGGTCCAATACTGTGCTGATTGAGTGGATTGGAAGTGGATCACTAATGCAAAGTCCCTGGAGGCCACAATTGTGGCAGAGAAAATTGAACTATTCCAAATTGTTGCAATTCCACCTGAAGCACCACGGGCCGGAATAAATTCAAATTTATCAAAACGTCGCGGACAGCAAGACTTAATAAAGTTATTATCAAAAGAGTGCATCTTAGTTTCATGTAGACAAACCACAGCACAACCACTAGCCGTAATGGCATTAAACAGAGCAAGTTGCTTAGGTTCAGAATTTAAACCACGGACGTTCCAACAGAGAACATTCCAGTTCACCAAAAGTACCATGGATAAAAGAGAAAGGATTAAGCACTGGTTGAGGATGAAAGAGCATCCTCCGTGACTTCATTGAGCACCTCTTCAGAGAGCTCGGCAGCAGGAATAGCACATTTGACTATGCCAACAAGTTGTAGCGTGGCTATCAGGGTGGGCGGTTGAACAACAGAACTGTCATCTTCTTCAGAACGAGCCGTGGACTGCAGAGCCGACAGATTGATCCTGGGCTTGACCTTAGAAGATCTTGGTTTGCTGTCAGTAATGGCTGGGACATTGAAACCGTCTTATTTGTTGGACCTGGCACTACGACAAAGAGAAATAGATGACACGGGCTTGGCAAGCTTCCCTTTGCGTATTGTGTCAGCAGAATTTGGCCCCTTTCCACCAAGGGTACTTGCAGAGCTATTTCCATCATTAACCAGTCTATCAGCATTAGGAACCTAAGATGGCCCATTTCCGAAGAGCTGTGAAGTTTCCATAGGAATCTCATCCCCAAAGCCATGAGCAGTTTCCACACTTGGACCAACAGGTGATGCCAGTTGAACCACCTGGTCAACACTCAGGGGAAGGATAGGTTGCACAAGCAGAGAAGGAACAGAAATCTCCTGAGATTAGTGGGCTACCACTGGGATCTCCAAGTAAGTATTGTCAGGGCTGACCACTGTGTTTAAGTCAGGTGTGTCCGGGAGCTCTTCAATTTGCAGAGAGGAAGAGGCAAACTCCCTTGTCTGTTCTGTTGTTGTCACTGACACCAGGTTATTCTCAACAGTAATCACTGCTTTAACCTGAACCCAATCATTCTGGAGCCCAAAACCAGAGCTCCAAGGGCCATAGGAGGCAACTAAAGGCATGATGGTCGATCTCAGGAAGGAGTTGAGTCTGATGAAAGAGAAACCTTGATTAATGAGCATCAATGAAATCACATTACCTTGTTCAGTCATAGGAAACTGGAGTCCATGCTGTGTGAGAGAGACCACTACTTCAAGAGAGTTAGCTGGAGCAGTAGGGGGTCCATTGGGTTAATATGATCAGAAGATGTGGCCATATCAGAACTTTCACCCTCCACCAACGAGTGAAACAGGTTCGCAGGTACCATAACATAACTGTCTGACACTGTCGCACTAGAGTCAGAGCTGCCAAAAACTGTAATTGAATCATTCCAGGTCGTACCTGGGCTATCCAGCAGGTTATTGTTTGGCACAATACCGTCTTGGACCTGGAGACCCTCCTAAGCAAGCCATGCCTGGAAGTTATACAGAGCTGGAGGAGGAGATGGAGGCCATTGTCCCCAGTTAGCCTGAAAGTGAACCTCATTGCCCTGATTGTCTGCATTTGCATTGGCAGCATTGGCAGCATTTGCATTCATCTGCGCATTCTGAGCCATCCAATTATTCAGCTGCGCTTGATAAAGTTGTTCTGCTGTGAGTCCATCCCCATGGAGAGGGTGAGGAATACCATCAGTCGGTGGTGGCTCAATCCCTACAGGTGGAATCTCAGGTAGATGGGCATCCCAGTCACTACTGCGCAGCATAGTAATACAGACTGTCCAACAAAGGCGATCACCGCCGAGCAAATGCATAACAAAGCTTTTTGGGACTAGGCGCAGATGAATAACTCTAACTTTCAGCAAAACAAGCTTTCTATCCCCCCTTGGATTGTGCCAAGTGACAAGCTCACCAAATTTATCGACTGACTTGTGCATGTAGTGCGAAGTCTGATAATCTTGTGGGAAACCAATATAAAGAAGCCAAATCTGAGGACCGAAAGTGGTCTGCCGCATGTTCAAAGCTGCATCATGAGGCACAAATGAAATAACTGTGTAGATATTCTCTTCATCCTCATCTAGCTCAACAGTAGTACCCACCACAGCATCTCTAGTAATGGAATCCGCAAAGTCAAAAATCCCAACTCCTAAAGGATGATCATCTATCTCAGTGGGGAAGAACTGGGACTCATGCAGCAAACCTTCAATGGTATGGCACAACGCCACCTTGTGATGGAACGACACGAAGCGATTGACTTCCGCGATGGCGAGGAAGTCATGGCGCAGCGGAGGAGTTGGACTGCCCACCATGTCATCCCTCACCTTCCTGTCTTCCGGTCCAAGCTCGATCGTCATGGCCTGCGGAAGGTAGGGCACCACATTGACGGGGAAGTTTGCCATTGGAGGGTGGTGGAGCTCTAGAGCGGTGGCACTATTGGAGCAGAGAAACAGGGCAGAATGCGTATCGGCACGGGCTCTAGTCCCCTTGGGAACCCAGATTAATTGCGGCTGCAGTGGCACTATTGGAACATATATATTGTCGTCTACCATATATACTAAATTTGAATCAATTTTCCTTATTTGAATATGATTGTTGTCAAGTTATACGATCATTTAAATATTTTCTTGATAACAAAAAACATGCATATAGCATTAATCATATTTCAGTATAAACTACATGTAACATACGATCTTCAATTCAAATATTTGTATCCATTTTATGTTGAATTCAAATCAGAGTACATTGGTCTAGGTGGCTGTGACGCCCCGAGACCGGCGCTCTAGATGCCTTTCATGGATTCTAGGTTTCGTCGTGTGATTTGTTTGGTTCGTTGCATTCATCATTGCATCATGTCATCATGAAACCTTCTTTTTAAACTCATCTAAATAAAATGCATAGATCTTTGACCTATTTAAATTGAGGGAACTCACGTGGTGATTTCTCTATATAACATATCCTCTCAATATATTAGTGAGCTATAGTAAATATTCTAACACACTTGCAAAATAATTCCATGTATTTTCTACTTCAAGTTTAGTCCCCAAACTTTGCCCATAATTTTTTCATCGCTTTCCCGATCTCCACAAAAATTCCGAACATTTTTGGACCCTCCAAAAATGTTTTCCTAATTCAAACTTATTTGAATCACATTCAAATATGTTCGAATGCAATCCTTCCAAGCGGTGCCAAATGTATTTTTCTTGGATCAAGCTCCTTTTTATGTGTCCAAGAAAATTGGTGCCCTGCCAAATTCTTCTCCTATTTCTCTCTACATTTATTTTTTCTCTATTTATTTGTTAATCAGGGAGAATAGTCTAGGGGGAGAGAGAGAGTGTGTGTGCAGGGTCTCAGCCCAGCTGCGCAGCCAGTTGCACCGAGGCCCAGCCGCCCCAGCTATTCCTAACCCTAGGCCTCGAGCCCCCGACCTCCTCCTCTCGTTCTCTCCCTCGTTCCCTCCCTACAGCACCGCAGGACATGGGAGGAGCTCCTCGTGCCTCGACCCGACCCCTCCTCCTCGGCGCCCGCTCCCTCCTTGTTCCTACCGGAATCAAGGCCCGTCGAGCAGCTCCCTCACCCGCGCCTCATCCTATCTCGTCTCCTCCGCCGCTGCGCCAGCTCGCCACCGCGCCGACGCTGCCGGCAACTACCCCGTCTAGCCTTCATCACTAGTTGTCCACCAGCAAGGCCCCGTCGCCGTGCCCTCTAACCTCCGCGGCTACCCGGCGACCTTGACTTTCAAGTTCCCCGATGCACCCCTGCATGCTCAACCTTCCTGGAGCACCGGTCGACGCTGACGACCCCTGGATCCCCCTCACCCTCGCCGTTCACCACCGGCGCCGCCTTGCTACTTAGTCCCCACGCCACCCGGTGACCCCGTCGCCGCTCCAACCGACGAGTCCAGACCGTCGAGCTCGCCTCCGCTTCTCCTCCTGCTGCTGCTCAGCACCCTTCGACGCCTTCCCTCGCGTCCTACCTCCCACGTGCCCCGCTGGCCACGTGTGTCGCTGCGCCCAGCGCCTCCCGCTCGCTCCGCCACAGCCACCTCGACCACGACCCTCTCCATGCACCAATGAGGTCTCGCCTCCTCCCTGTGGCATCGCGCGCCCGAAGTCCAGGGCCCCTCCCGCCTCCAGAAGCTCTGCTTCCCTTGTTCCACGCCAAAGCCGACGCTGGCCCCACTTCGTCTTGCTGCTGCTCCACCTTTCGACCTCCTGTTGCTCCAGGAGCCTCCCAATCATGCACTGTCGCTGTTCGGTTTCTTCTCTCTCAATGTCGAAGGACGCCAGGTACCAGGACGTCGATGACCCAACAAGTTCATCTACATCCATGTATGGCTATCTTCACCAAAGACCTGTCTATGCTTATACAACAAACCTTGAAGTTACACGAGATACCAAGTATCGCGATGACCCCCGAGACTGGATATGCCAAGTTTCTCGAAGAACCACCGATGCCCAGTACCACTACATGACCGAAATCCAGGTTCCACGGCGACCTTGTACTACTACCATCTTCGAAGAACCGTGTAACGGAAACGTCAAGTTCGACTACGACTCGTGTACGGCTACGCGGGATTCCTCGGACTCCAAGTTCAACGATGCGTCAAGTTCCTCGCCGTGACCCCGAACATCTACGAAAAATCATGCGACTATGATCATGTACCACTACCATCGAGGACCGATAGTACCACTACTTCCACTACGACCGTCCTGAGAACGGCTACTTCCTCTACATTGCACTGAAACCGAACCGTCCCGTTTGCACGCTTCGAAGGTATACCGCCGAGATGACCACCCTTGGACGAATATTGTGTGATGTATGAGATGCATGTTTGGTTGTTGTATCCACCCGTGAATGTTAGTTGTTCCCTCGTTTGACACCGCCGTCGACCCGTGGGAACCCGGTAACCGGGAGCACCCCACCATCTCTTACGTGTTCAACACATCCGCACACTTGCTTCCTTTGCACCGATACCTTCATGAGCTATCGGAACCGATATGTTGTCGTGGCATCATTTTCAGATTCGCCACCATGGCACCCCTTTTCCTTCCGTCATGGCGACCAAATGCTTCATATCACGTTCATGTCAACTTTTAACAAAAAAATGCATAAACTTGCATATGCAATCCGCATCATGATAACAACATTTAAAATGGTTAAAATTGTTGTTTGCATTGAATTGCTAAATGCATATGTGGATTTTCCGGATTTGTTGTTTCTTGTTCCGGCCTCATTTAAACTTGCCTAGATAGGTAGTTTTCATATGCTTCACCCTTGGCATGTTTAATAACATTTAATTTTCTTGAGTACCTAATCGGGAGTGAACTAAATAATTGAATGAGGTGTTCCGTGAATATGCAACTCTCTGCATATTGAGCTCCACTTAATTTGTAGTAATGTTTGTGCACTTTGCCATGCCATGCCTCATTAAACCGGACATGCATCATACATGATTGTGCATCATGCCATGTTTATGCTTGTCAGTTTACCATGTTGCTTGCTTCTTTCCGGTTTGCTTCTCTCATTTGCTTCGATTTCGTTCTAGAGTTGTGAGGATTCATTTGACTACGTCCATTTTTCTTCTTCATGGACTTGTTCTTCTTCCTTGCAGGATCTCAGGCAAGATGACCATACCATCGATATCACTTCTATCTTTGCTTGCTAGTTGTTAGCTCTATCGCTATGTTGCGCTATCTACCACTTGTTTATGAAACCTCCCAAATTGCCATGATAGTCTCTAACCTTTTTCAACCATCCTAGCAAACCGTTGTTTTGCTATGTTACCGCTTTTGCTCAGCCCTTCTTATAGCATTGCTAGTTTCAGGTGAAGTTGAAGTTTGTTCCATGTTGGAACATGGATATGTTGGGATATCACAATATCTCTTATTTTAATTAATGCATCTATATAATTGGAAAAGGGTGGAAGGCTCGGCCTTATGACTGGTGTTTTGTTCCACTCTTGCCGCCCTAGTTTCCGTAATACGGTTTTATGTGCCTTGATTTTGCGTTCCTTACGCGTTTGGGGATTTATGGGAACCCATTGACAGTTCGCTTTGAATAAAAATCCACCAGCAAGGCCCTGTCGCGGTGCCCTTTGACCTCCGCGGCTACCCGGCGACCTCGACCTTCAAGTTCCCCGACGAGTCCCTACCTGCTCAACCTTCCTGGAGCACCGGTCGACGCCGACGTCCCCTGGATCCCCCTCGCCCCCGCCGTTCAGCACCGGCACCGCCCTGCTGCTTAGTCCCCGCGCCACCCGGTGACCCCGCCGCCGCTCCAACCGACGAGTCCAGGCCGCCGAGCTCGCCTCCGCCTCTCCTCCTGCTGTTGCTCAGCACCCTTCGACGCCTTGCCTCGCCTCGTGCCTCCCGCGTGCCCCGCTGGGCGCGTGTGTGCCCGCGCCCAGCGCCTGCCGCTCGCTCCACCACAGCCACCTCGACCACGACCCTCTCCATGCACCACCGAGGTCTCGCCTCCTCCCTGTGGCATCGCGCGCCCAAAGTCCAGGGCCCCTCCCGCCTCCAGAAGCTCTGCTTCCCCTATTCCATGCCAAAGCCGACGCCGGCCCCACTTCGTCTTGCTGCTGCTCCACCTTCCAACCTCGTGTTGCTGCAGGATCCTCCCCATCATGCACCGTCGATGTTTGGTTTCTTCTCTCTCAAGGTCGAAGGACGCCAGGTACCAGGACTTCGATGACCCGACAAGTTCATCTGCGTCCATGAATGGCTATCTTCACCAAAGACCTATGTACGCTTATACAAGAAACTTTGGAGTTACACGAGATACCAAGTAACGCGATGACTGGATATGCCAAGTTCCTCGGAGATCCACCGATGCCTAGTACCACTACATGACCGAAATCCAAGTTCCACGGCAAAACTTGTACTACTACCATCTGCGAAGAACCATGTAACGTGAACTTCAAGTTCGACTACGACTCGTGTACGACTACGCGGGATTCCTCGGACACCAAGTTCAACGACGCGTCAAGTTCCTCTCCGTGACCACAAACATCTACGGAAACTCATGCGACTATGACCATGTACCACTACCGTCGAGGACCGATAGTACCACTACTTCCACTACGACTGTCCCGAGAAGGACTACTTCCTCTACATTGCACTGAACTCGAACCGTCCCTTTTGCACGCTTCGAAGGTATACCGCCGAGATGACCACCCATGGACGAATATTGTGTGATGTATGAGATGCATGTTTGATTGTTGTATCCTCCCATGAACGTTAGTTGTTCCCTCGTTTGACACCGCCGTCGACCCGTGGGAACCCGGCAACCGGGAGCACCCCACCATCTCTTGCGTGTTCAACACATCCGCACACTTTCTTCGTTTGCACTGATACCTCCGTGAGCTATCGGAACCGATATGTTGTCGTGGCATCATTTTCGGATTCGCCGCCATGGCACCCCTTTTCATTCCGTCATGGCGACCAAATGCTTCATATCATGTTCATGTCAACTTTTAAAAAAAAATGCATAAACTTGCATATGCGATCCGCATTATGATAACAACATTTAAAATGGTTAAAATTGTTGTTTGCATTAAATTGCTAAATGCATATGAGGATTTTCCAGATTTGTTGTTTGTTGTTCCGGCCTCATTTAAACTTGCCTAGATAGGTAGTTTTCATATGCTTCACCCCTTGGCATGTTTAATAACATTTAATTTTGTTTAGTACCTAACCGGGAGTGAACTAAATAATTGAATAAGGTGTTCCATCAATATGCAACTCTCTCCATATTGAGCTCCACTTAGTTTGTAGTAATGTTTGTGCACTTTTCCATGCCATGCCTCGTTAAACCGGACATGCATCATACTTGATCGTGCATCATGCCATGTTTATGCTTGTTGGTTTACAATGTTGCTTGCTTCTTTCCGGTTTGCTTATCTCATTAGCTTTGGTTTCGTTCCGGAGTTGTGAGGATTCGTTCGACTACGTCCGTTTTTCTTCTTCATGGACTCGTTCTTCTTCCTTGCAGGATCTCAGGCAAGATGACCATACCCTCGATATCACGTCTATCTTTGCTTGCTAGTTGTTCGCTCTATCGCTATGTCGCGCTACCTACCATTTGTTTATCAAGCCTCCCAAATTGCCATGATAGTCTCTAACCTTTTTGAACCATCATAGCAAACCATTGTTTTGCTATGGTACCGCTTTTGCTCAGCCCTTCCTATAGCGTTGCTAGTTTCAGGTGAAGTTGAAGTTTGTGCCATGTTGGAACATAGATATGTTGGGATATCACAATATCTCTTATTTTAATTAATGCATCTATATAATTGGAAAAGGGTGGAAGGCTCGGCCTCATGCCTGGTGTTTTATTCCACTCTTGCCACCCTCGTTTCCGTTATATTGGTGTTATGTTCCTTGATTTTGCGTTCCTTACGTGGTTGGGGATTTATGGGACCACATTGACAGTTCGCTTTGAATAAAAATCTTCCAGCAAGGCCCAACCTTGGTTTTACATTTTCCTAACAACCTAAGCCTTTTTCCCTTGGGTTTCCGGAGCCCGAGGGTCACCTTTATTTTACCGCCCCCGGGCCAGGTCTTCTATAAGTGTTGGTCCGAACTGAGTAGACTGCGGGGCCACCTCGGGGAAACTTGAGGGATGGTTTTACTCGTAGGAAGTCTCATCCAGTGTTCCCTGGGAACAAGATATGTGCAACTCCTATCAGGATTTGTCGGCACATTCGGGTGTTTTTGCTGGTCTTGTTTTACCATTGTCGAAATGTCTTGTAACCGAGATTCCGAGACTGATCGGGTCTTTCCTGGAGAAGGAATATCCTTCGTTAACCGTGAGAGCTTGTGATGGGCTAAGTTGGGACACCCCTGCAGGGTACATACTTTCGAGAGCCATGCCCGCGGTTATGTGGCAGATGGGAATTTGTTAATGTCCGGTTGTAGAGAACTTAACACTTGACTTAATTAAAATGCATCAACCGTGTGAGTAGCCGTGATGGTTTCTTTTCGGGAAGTGAACATGGTTCTTATGTTAGGTTGTGCATAAGTAGTTTCAGGATCACTTCTTGATCACTTCTAGCTTCACAACCGTTGCGTTGCTTCTCTTCTCGCTCTTATTTGCGTATGTTAGCCACCATATTGGCTTAGCATTTGTTGTAGCTCCACCACATTACCTTACCCTACCCATAAGCTTAGATAGTCTTCATATCGCGGGAGTGAGATTGCTAAGTCCTCGTGACCCACGGATACTTCCAAAAAGTTGCAGATGCCGATGATACCGGTGCAGGTGATGCAACTGAGCTCAAGTGGGAGCTCGATGAATATCTTCATCAGTAGTGGAGCCCAGTTGGGACGATCGGGGATTTAGCATTTGGGGTTGTCTTCTTTTATTTTGGTTCCATAGTCGGACCTTGATTGTACTATGGATGATGTATGTTTAATTTGTCATTTGTGTGAGGTGGCGATTGTAAGCCAACTCTTTATCCCTCTCTTATTCAGTACATGGGATTGTGTGAAGATTACCCCTCTTGCGACAAAACAACCATGCAGTTATGCCTCTAAGTCGTGCCTTGACACGTGGGAGATATAGCCGCATCATGGGCGTTACAGTGGCGAGATATTCGGGATAATCTAAACCCTGTTTTCATATGTATATAATTCTTGGCTGAATTGGGACAAGTTTTGGTATAAGCTTCTTGCAAAACCGGGGATTCTGTCAACAAGCCTCATGGTTCCGAGAGGGAACGTGTCACCTTTGTGTGCGAAACAATATACACTGCCTCCCCCCAGATTTTCTTTACAGAGGCAACATAGAACTATATGAATGCCCTGTTAAATTTTGGAATTGTTCCAGGTTCGTTTGGCCTTTTATAAATTAATTGAGTTTCTGGAAATTTAATGTGCATAGTCCAAATTTGAACTACAAGCACATGTTCCGGTGCACCAAAGATGGTTGAAAAATCACATGTGTGTCATTGGGTGAATTTCTAGGTCCCATGCAAGAAATGGGAATGAAATTCAAAAATCTGGGTGTCGTGACTTGGCCGAGAACATCGAGAAACTTGGTTTTTAAATTCATGTAAATCCAAAACTCGCTTGGAAATCATGAAACCAGGCATGGTGTCATGTCATGGCACTAACATGTTGTGGTAAAAAATTGGGCCGATTTGGAACAAGATTTGGTATAAGCTTCTTGTAAACCGAAGCTTCTCTCAAGAAGACTCATGGTTCTGAGAGGGAACGTGTCACCTTTGAGTTTGAAACGATATACGTTGCCCCCCCCTTGAGTTTCTTTACAGAGGCAACATAGAACTACATGAGTGCCCTATTAAATTTTGGAATTATTCCGGGTTTGTTTGTCCTTTTTATACATTAATTGAGTTTCTGGTCACTTAGTGTGCATAATTGAAATTTGAACTACAAACACATGCTCCCGTGCACCAAAGTTGGTTGAAAAATTGACATGTGTGTCCTCGGGTGAATTTCTAGGTCCCATGCAAGAAATGGGAATGAAATTCAAATATCTGGGCATCGTGGCTTGGCCGAGAACATTGAGAAACTTGGTCTTAAAATTCTTGTAAATCCAAAACACGCCTGAAAATCATGAAACTTGGCATGGTGTCATGTCATGGTACTACCATGCCCTGGTAAAAAATGGTCGAATAGGAACAACTTTTGGTATAAGCTTCTTGCAAACCGGAGCTTCTCTCAAGAAGGCTCGTGGTTCTTAGAGGGAACGTGTCACGTTTCAATGCGAAAAAATATACGCTGCCCCCTTGAGTTTATTTACAGATGCAACATAGAACTACATGAGTGCCCTGTTAAATTTGGAATTATTCCGGGTTCGTTTGGCCTTTTTATACATTAATTGAGTTTTTGGTCATTTAATGTGCATAATTCAAATTTGAACTACAAGTACATGCTCCCATGCACCAAAGTTGGTTAGAAAATCACATGTGTGTCCTCGGGTGAATTTCTAGGTCTCGTGCAAGAAATGGGAATGAAATTCAAACATCTGGGCATCGTGGATCGGCCGAGAACATTGAGAAGCTTGGTTTTAAAATTCTTGTAAATCCAAAACACGCCTGAAAATAATGAAACTTGGCATGGTGTCATGTCATGGTACTACCATGCTGTGGTAAAAAATTGGCATAATAGGAACACGTTTTTGTATAAGCTTCTTGCAAACTGGAGCTTCTCTCAAGAAGGCTCGTGGTTCTGATAGGGAATGTGTCACCTTTGTGTGCATAATTCAAATTTGAAATACAAGCACATGCTCCAGTGCACCAAAGCTGGTTGAAAAATCATAGGTGTGTCCTCGGGTAAATTTCTAGCTCCCATGCAAGAAATGGGAATGAAATTCAAACATCTAGGCGTCGTGGCTCGGCTGGAAACATTGAGAAACTTGGTATTTTAATTCCTGTAAATCCGAAACATGCATGAAAATCATGAAACTTGGCTTCATCTCATGACATGGCACCAACATGTTGTGGTAATTTTGCTGTCCGATTTGCGAGGGCGCACACATTAACAATCAACAAAGTCATTTTCGAACAAGTGCTGTCACATTACAATTAGAAACACAAGTATTATTGAAACCGTGGGCGTTCTATTTACCATTTACGTGCCGCCACGCGTCCCCTTTTTTTATTAGCTAGGAGGCATCGTGCAAGGTAGCTATTTAAGTACGGGAGGTGTGGGATCAGACCCCTATGCGGACTTATCAAGAGGAGAGCCATTTGACCTCCATCTGCTGTCCACCTCTCTCCCAAGGTCTCTATTAATGGCGCCCAAGCTTTTGTTTAATGGCGTGGAAATGTCTCACTCGACTGAGATTTAAGAGAGAGAAAACGAAAATCTGAAAAGAATATTTTGCACGGATCTTGATGTAAGATCCGGCGGACCTATATAGCATCTACTGTGACTTTTAGCAAGACTGATGAATGTATATAAAAGGACGATGAGAGTGGTGTGATAGCCTGGCTTAATAGGGATGATAGACTACTCATATCAATAAGGAATTCTTTCTTTTCCGGGAGCCATTCAGATGGAACTCCAAAGTTAAGCGTGCTCAACTTGGAGTAGTGTCAGGATGGGTGACCAACCAGGAAGTTGCTCCCGGGTGCGCACGAGTGAGGACAAAGTGCGCAGAAAAGACTAGTATTGATCTGTGGGGCCAGTCTAGATCGCGCCAGGAGTAACGACCACCGGCGGGTGTGTCCGGGGCGTTACAAGTTGGTATCAGAGCCAACCCTCGCGGTTACACGGATGGTTGCGGATAGGTGCATGGTCATGTTGTTCATGACGTTTGTGACCCGTCGTGGCACCCGACATGGCACATGTACTAGACTGGATGCACAGACGTATGTGCCAAGAGGGAACGTTCCTGTGGCCCGACGAGGACGTCGGTTCCTCTGAGTGGGGGTGTATGTGATAGCCTGGCTTAATAGGGATGATAGACTACTCATATCTATAAGGAATTCCTTCTTTTCCAGTAGCCCATTCGAACAGAACTCCAAAGTTAAGCGTGCTCAGCTTGGAGTAGTGTCAGGATGGGTGACCGACCAGGTTCGGGCCCTCTTGATGGAGGTAAAACCCTACGTCCTGCTTGATTAATATTGATGATATGGGTAGTACAAGAGTAGATCTACCACGAGATCAAGGAGGCTAAACCCTAGAAGCTAGCCTATGGTATGATTGTTGTTCGTCCTACGGACTAAAACCATCCGGTTCATATAGACACCGGAGAGGGCTAGGGTTACACAGAGTCGGTTACAATGGTAGGAGATCTACATATCCGTATCGCCAAGCTTGCCTTCCACACCAAGGAAAGTCCCTTCCGGACACGGGACGAAGTCTTCAATCTTGTATCTTCATAGTCCAGGAGTCCGGCCGAAGGTATAGTCCGGCTAACCGGACACCCCCTAATCCAGGACTCCCTTCGGCACTGCAAGGCGGGTTCCTCCTCCAAGTACTTCATAGAAGATTTTGAACACAAAGGTAGTGTCCCGCTCTGCAAAATAAGTTTCCACATACTGCCATAGAGAGAATAATATTTGCACAAATCTAATCTGCTGACGTATTCCATAGGGTGACATCACACCACGGCCAAGTCTTTATTCGAATCGTTTTACTATCCCACCTCAGCGAGTTTAGTGAGGCGGTTTCCTTGGCACGTCTTGCCAGAGCAGAGATCGTGTCCCCTTATTCCGGGATTCTCATCAATACGGGCGTGGGTAACCGAACCGCGCCATTGATTACGGCTCTTGGGAGATAAGCGAGTTTTACCAGGCTGGTGGCGACGCATGGTCGCATCCACCCATATAAGGGGATAAGGATCCACCTTTTCATCCACGCCTTCTTCCTCTTTTGCCTATCCATTTCCGCGCACTCGAGCTCCAGCGCCCAAGTCCTAACACCCCACCTCAACCTTCTCCAGCCATGTCCGAAGCGGGAGGCAAGTGGATGGTCTCTTCCATCATGGAGGGAAAAATAAAAAAACTGAGGAAGGCCGGATACTTGTCTAACGACATTGCGCACCGACTTCCCGAAGAGGGGCAGCTCATCCCCACCCCTAGGCCAAATGAGAGGGTGGTGTTCCTCCCCCATTTCCTCCACGGACTGGGTTTCCCTCTCCACCCATTTGTCCGGGGGCTCATGTTCTACTATGGACTGGATTTCCATGATCTGGCCCCGAACTTTGTCCTCAACATCTCGGCGTTTATCGTTGTGTGCAAGGCCTTCCTCTGCATCCGTCCCCATTTCGGCCTATGGCTCAAGACTTTCAATGTCAAGCCAAAGGTGGTGCGCGACAACCAAGTGGAATGCGGAGGCGCCATGGTGGGCAAGATGCCCAATGTCCTATGGCTCGAGGGCTCCTTCATGGAGTCCCTAAAGGGGTGGCAATCGGGGTGGTTTTACATCACCGAGCCGCACGACCCTGAATGGGTCGCAGCCCCCGAGTTCCGATCCGGACCCCCTACGCGGCTCACCTCCTAGATAGAGATGGGCCAATCATGGGGTAAAAAAGGAGAGTTGACCGGACTCCAAAAATGCGTCCAAACCCTGGTGGACAAGAAGCTCAAACTTGTCAATGTAGTCCAGGTTATGCTCATCCGCTGGATCCTCCCGTGTCAACAACGGGCTTTCAACCTGTGGGAGTTCGACCCAGTGCAGCACTGAACTCTGAGCAGGCTCTTTGACACGACGTACGAAGATGCCTGGAAGGTGCTTTTCAAGGGCGCCGAGGCCCCCGCATCCGCTACCGAGGATCGCGGATTCAGCACGCAGCGTCACGCTAGGGCGGTAAGCTGTTTTTACCTTTTATAGGGTATTAGTTTTTCATAGTTTGACTCCATGCGGGATATAAGCTCCCTTACCTTTGACAGGATTGGCAGGAGACATTCGGACAGATCAACTGTCCGGCTCCTTTGCCCGAAGGCCCAGCAGACGCTCGCTTGGCGAAGCTACTGGTTCCGGCACCCTATGTGGTGCCGGAGAAGAAGGCCAAGAAGGCGGCCACGGGGACTCGAAAGAGTGCCCGGCGCCTGGGGGTGTCGGATTCATCATCCGACGACTCTGAGGCGCACTCCTCCCGTGAGGACGAGGAGAATGAAGAAGAGACCTCTCCCCCTCCCGCGGTGGGAGGGAAGAAAAGGATGGCCGCCCCAACTGGGGAGGCCGAAGGGTCCAAGAAGGGGAAAACCCTTCCTCCAGACTACTCCACCAACGCCGACGACTGCGAAGAGGAGTGGCCGCTCAGATCCAAGCCCCTGGCGAAATCATAAGTATCCGGATACCAGAGTGATTCATAGTATTCCTCCATTGCACAGCTTTTCCTTACGTTGAACATGTTTATGCAATCCACCCAAAGACTGGCTCGACGTGTTGTCGAGCGGTTCCTTGGATTCGTCGGATGTGAATCCGCTTCCGACGGCTACCTCCCCCCACCCTACGGACGACGCCGAGGTGCTATCCCAACAGGTTCCAAGCCGGGAGGAGGTGGTCCTAGAGGCGCCGCAAGGCGACCTCTCGGACTCTAGGCGCAAAGGGGATAAAACCCCCAAGGGCTCCGAGTCTGGCCTTTAGACGGACACCGCGCCGGAACCTTCAACGGTTCCGGACTCCGGTAGGCAGCCTCCTTCCAAGAGGAGCAATCCTACCGAGCCGGTGACCTCCGTCCAACTGGAGGCACCAGACAATTTGCTGCAGGTGCTTAACGGCGCCTCCATCGACGAGGAGCACCGCACTATTATGAGTGCGGTGATCCAGAAGGTTCAGTCCGCCAAGAGCGGACTGACTAAAGCCTGTGCCAGCCTTCTAACAGGCTTTGAGGTAAGTAAAGAATATGTAAAAATATTACCGCATAGACAGTAGCTCCTGATGCTCTGTTCGGCGTTCGGAAAGAAAATCGAATAGAGGATCTAATAACATACGCATGATTCTAACATAATCAAGTCAATATGCGTATGCAGGCTTCGCTGCTGGCCTCCGCCGCACTGACTGCGGAGGTGGATACGCTGAAGCAAAACCTCGCGCGGTCCGAGAACGAGCTCGGCCATGCCAAGAGGCAACTCGAGGAGAAGGAAGGTAAGTAATACCTTGCGCAAGTATATAGAGAAGATGTGGTTGCAAAAAATGACAGGATCAACGTGCTATTATAGGGGCCACGACCGAGGTGGCAACCCTTAAGAAAGCGCTGTCCGAGGCCGAAAACAGAGCGGCCGCGGAGCGCACAGAGAGAGGGAAGCAGGAGGCGCGGGTGGAGGAGGTGCAAAAAGAGCTCCAGGCTCTCGTGAAAAAACACGAGAGTTTGGAGCTTGACTCAAAGACGCAAGCGTCCGAGCTTGCGGCAGCCCTCGAAAGCGCGAAGTCTGCCAAGGCCGAAGCCCAGAAAGCCCTCCAAGAAATTGAAGCAATGAAGAAGATAGCGGCGGGTAAGGCATTCATTATGCAAAGCAAGCACGTGAAAGTGAATTACTTGTTACTTACCCGAGTCTGGAGCTCTCTAGGAGCATTCGCAGATTTGCCTCGCAGTGCGTCTGATGCCGCCGCCTACTACCGAGCCGGGGAGGGGAGCTCGACGGAGAAGGTGTTCTGGTCTCAGTATGCTGAGGCCGGACACCTGGTGCCTTTGAGCGACCAGCTGAAGCAAATGGTCGAGCTCCACAAGGTGGCCGAACAGGCCATAAAGGGCCTCATAGCTCGACTTTGGCCTGGAGAGGCTCTGCCTGGGAGCTATTTCGGGCTGGTGAGGTGGCTAGTGGATGCCTGTCCACGGCTTGAAGTAATCAAGTGCTCCGTCTGCATTGAAGGTGCCCGTAGGGCGCTTGCCCGTGCTAAAGTGCACTGGGGCAAGATGGATGCGGAGAAGCTGGTGAAGGACGGGCCGCCGCCGGGCAAGGAGCATCGCGTCCCGGAAGTGTATTATGAGGGAGTCCTGAATGGTGCCTGCCTTATAGCGGATGAATGCTCCAAAGATGTAATTTTTGAGTAAACTCGCATTTGTGATCCTGTACGCTGAAAACTTGTTCATATGCGCTAAGCAACGCTTTTGAATTTAAAATATTACCTTATGTGCGGCCGTTTATCAAATTTGAGAGATGGCGAGTCGTCGGCGTCTGCCTCCATGCCACGAGTGCTGGGGTGTTCGGGATAAACATGAGCGCTCTTTTTCCCATTCTTGGGTCCTTCGAGGGAGGCGCTCAACACAACGAATAAGGCAATCGGACTATAATGCTTGAACACTCTCACTCAGCCATAGAAATCTATAATTTTAAATTTCGGCGAAGCCCCTAGTGTTCGGAAGACCGAGTTCGGGGCGCTATCCATGCCTAGGCCAGACAAAGCCGACTCCTCGCTCTAAGCGGCATAAGTTTTAGGGACTCGAAAACCTCTTGAACAGCGATCATCTCTCGCCTTATCATGACGGTCAGTTTTAGCTTTCTCTACTGAGGTGCTTAGCCCAGCTCAACTGCGGCACAATCGCAGTAGTTCTCCTAGTGCTACCTTAGCCGATATAACGGAACGTAAGGTACCAAAACATAGGAGCCAGGAAAACCCAACTATTGACCCAAGACATGATTCGGAGTCGATGCATATAATGCTATAAGTTCGGGGTGCCGCACTTGTGAAAGTGTTCGGACTTCTCACACTGTATTGTGGGGTACTTAAGACCCTGGCGTATTGGCCGTACCAAAGTGTACGGGTGCAACATGTCATTAATGAACATATATTCGTAAAAAAGAGTAATGCAATAATAGACGGAAGCTATGCATTGTTTATTTTAAAAAAGCTGCGATCAAAGCAGAACGATACAAATAGTGCAATAAGCAAAAGATGGGACTATTTAACATGTCCTTTCCAGGGGCGATCTGCGGAATGGTATGTGAAACAGGTATACTGCTCATTATAGAGACCACCTTAGAGTTCCATAGTGCCGCGTAGCTTTCTGCTCCCCTGGTTGTGTCGTTTGTGCCGCAATTGCACTGCCAAACAAGCTTTCCGAAGAATGGAGTCTTGAAAATAAGAGAAAATTAAGAAATCGGCAGCGCCTAGTGTGGTTTAAGCCGCGTTTCGGGCATGCCGTGATGGTGCCCCTCCCCCTGTGCCTATGGTATTTCCAGAGCATAGTTATGTACGAGCAACACTGCTTTCGCAAGTTCGTGAGTGCTGGGGTTGGGGCTGCATTGCTAAGCTAGCTCGGAACGTGCCAGGCGGTCTTGTTGTAGGTTACTCCGGGCGCTCGATGGTGTCCAGACGTTTAGTGGCCGGACTGGAGAATTCCCTTGAGAGGATGCTTCGTACTTCCGCTGCGATAGCCGCCGTATGCTCCTCCGTTCGGACAGAGCGTTCGGTGTTTCCATTGACCGTGATGACTCCTCGAGGGCCTGGCATTTTGAACTTGAGGTATGCGTAGTGCGGCACCGTATTGAACTTGGCAAATGCGGTTCGCCCGAGCAGTGTGTGATAGCCACTGCGGAACGAGACTATGTCAAAGATTAACTCCTCGCTTCGGAAATTATCCGGAGATCCGAAGACCACTTCAAGTGTAACTGAGCCTGTATAGTTGGCCTCTACACCTGGTATGACGCCTTTAAAGGTCATTTTAGTGGGTTTAATCCTCGAGGGATCGATGCCCATTTTCCGCACTGTATCCTGGTAAAGTAGGTTCAGGCTGTTGCCTCCGTCCATAAAGACTCTAGTGAGGTGAAATCCGTCAATAATTGGGTCTAGAACCAATGCGGTGAATCCTCCATGGCGGATGCTAGTGGGGTGGTCCCTTTGATCAAAAGTGATCGGGCAGGAAGACCATGGGTTGAACTTTGGGGCGACTGGCTCCATCGCGTATACGTCCCTTAGCGCACGCTTCCGCTCCCTCTTGGGGACGTGGGTTGCGTATATCATGTTCACCGTCCGCACCTGTGGGGGAAAACCATTCTGTCCACTGTTGTTCGGCGGCCGGGGCTCCTCCTCGTCATCGCTATATAGCCCCTTGTCTCTGCATTCAGCATTTAACTTGCTTGCCTGCTTGAACACCCAACAATCCCTGTTAGTGTGATTGGCTGGTTTTCCGGGGGTGCCATGTATCTGGCATGAGCGGTCGAGTATTCAGTCCAAACTGGACGGGCCCGGAGTATTTCTTTGGAATGGCTTTTTCCGCTGACCGGGTTTAGAGCCTCTGAATCCGGCATTAACTGCCGTATCCTCGGCATTGTCGCCGTTAATGCGGCGCTTTTGCTTGTTGCGACGCGACCTACCACTGCTGTCCTTGGTATCCGAATTACCAGGGCTCTTGGTCATGTTATTGCTACGAGCTAGTCAGCTGTCTTCTCTCGCACAAAAGCGGGTCATAAGTGTCGTGAGGGCTGCCATATATTTCGGCTTTTCCTGTCCTAGGTGCCGTGCAAGCCACTCGTCACGGATGTTATGCTTGAAGGCTGTTAGGGCCTCTGCGTCCGGACATACGACTATTTGATTTTTCTTGGTTAGGAACCGTGTCCAGAATTGTCTAGCCGATTCCTCTGGCTGCTGAATTATGTGGCTAAGGTCATCGGCGTCTGGTGGTCGCACATAAGTGCCCTGGAAATTGTCGAGGAATGCGGTTTCCAGGTCCTCCCAACAACCAATTGATTCTGCTGGCAAGCTGTTAAGCCAATGCCGAGCTAGTCCTTTAAGCTTGAGTGGGAGGTATTTGATAGCGTGTAGGTCATCACCGCGGGCCATGTGGATATGAAGGAGATAGTCCTCGATGCATACCGCAGGATCTGTTGTGCCATCGTATGATTCGATGTTCACGGGTTTGAAACCCTCGGGGATTTGATGATCCATTACTTTATCTGTGAAGCATAGTGGGTGTGCGGCGCCTCTGTATTGGGCCATATTACGACGCAGCTCAAACGAGCTTTATCTACTATGTTCGGCCCGGCCGGATTGACTGTATCCGGAATGACAATTACCGTCTCATGCCGTGGGGCGCCCACGCGATTTGTAGATCGATCTTGTTTGCCTTGCCTTGTCCTCCAATATATCTCGCAGGTCTGGCGCATTTTCCCGTGCCTTGGTATTTTTTGAGCGCCGCCGGGGTGCGGCTTGAGTGGAGGGCCGAGAGGCCTCTCTGTCGCGGCCACAGGGTGGCCGGTCGGCCGCATCATGCACTAGTGATGTAGGTTTAGGTGCTTCCTCCTCTAATCGGGGTAGCAACCTGCGCTTTGGGTAGCTCTTGGACGGGCGTTCGAGTTCATACCTTTCGGCCGCAAGGACTTCAGTCCAAATGTCGGCTAGCAAATCTTGATCAGCTCTAAGCTATTGCTGTTTTTTTTCTTGAGGCTGCTCGCCGTGGCCATAAGCCTACTTTTGAAACGCTCCTGTTCGATGGGATCCTTCGGCACGAGAAATTTTTCATCGTCGAGGCTTGCCTCGTCTTCGGAGGGAGGCATATAATTATCGTCCTTGACCTCTCTGTCTGCCGCTCTCTCATGTGGGCTGGTTTCTCCATCCTCCTATGATGAATCTTACTGGAGGTGGTTGGCTTCAGCACTGTCCGGGGTATTATTATCTCCCGTGCCAGAATCACCGTTTTTGCTTTGGCGGGATTTAGAGCGGCGCCGCTGACACCGGCACTTAGGCTGCTTCTTGGAGGGGTCATCCTCCGCTGTTCCATCACCATTGCCTTCTTTTGGGGTGTCCACCATGTATATATCATACGACGAGGTGGCTTTCCAGTGCCCTATAGGCGCTGGTTCTTGATCGTCTCCTGCATCGGCGTCCATACCGTCGATGTCTTCGGAGTCGAAATCGAGCATGTCAGTTAAATCATCGATAGTGGCTACGAAGTGCGTGGTGGACGGGCTTTGAATTTCTTCATCATCCGCATCCCAACCTTGCTGACCATAGTCCGACCAGGGCTCTCCTAATAAAGAGAGAGACTTTAGTGAATTCAGAATATCGTCGAAGGGCGAGTGCTGAAAGATGTCCGCGGCAGTGAACTCCATGATCGGCGCCCAATCGTGTTTGATCGACAGGGGCGCGGAGGGCTTGGAGTCTGGGGAGGAGTCCGGCTCCTTGGAGTCACGGGCTTCACAGAGAATAGGGCTGGTGTTCGGCTCGATCACCGTAGAGATTGCAGCCCCCGAGGCGGTGTCCAACCACCCATCCTCGATTGGCGCAGTTGGCTCCGAATTAAGGGTCAGAGCTGATGCGGGTGCAGCCTCCAGGGCACTGTTCGGCGGCAGAGCTAGATCATGCCCATCATGACAGTGCGGCGTGCTCGGCTGCGGCTCGAATCCGTCGAAGATCAAGTCTCCGCAGAGGTCGGCCGTGTAGCTCAAACTTCCAAATCCGGCCTGATGGCCAGGGGCGTAGCTTTCGATCTGCTCCAGATGGCCAAGCGAATTGGCCCGCAGTGCAAAGCCGCCAAATACGAAGATCTGTCCGGGGAGAAAAGTCTCACCCTGGATCGCATCGTCGTTGATGATCGGAGGAGCCATCGGGCCTAAAAGTGACGACACAGAGGAACTCTCAATGAAAGCAACAATGTCGGTGTCAAAACCGATGGATCTCGGGTAGGGGGTCCCGAACTGTGCGTCTAAGGCAGATGGTAACATGAGGCAGGGGACATGATGTTTTACCCAGGTTCGGCCCCTCTTGATGGAGGTAAAACCCTACGTCCTGCTTGATTAATATTGATGATATGGGTAGTACAAGAGTAGATCTACCACGAGATCAAGGAGGCTAAACCCTAGAATCTAGCCTACGGTATGATTGTTGTTCGTCCTACAGACTAAAACCCTCCGGTTTATATAGACACTGGAGAGGGCTAGGGTTACATAGAGTCTGTTACAATGGTAGGAGATCTACATATCAGTATCGCCAAGCTGGCCTTCCACGCCAAGGAAAGACCCTTCTGGACACGGGACGAAGTCTTCAATCTTGTATCTTCATAGTCCAGGAGTCCGGCCGAAGGTATAGTCCGGCTATCCGGACACCCCCTAATCTAGGACTCCCTCAAAGTTGCTCCCGGGTGCGCACGAGTGAGGACAAAGTGTGCAGAAAAGACTAGTATTGATCTGTGGGGCCAGTCTAGATCCTGCCAGGAGTAATGACCACCGGCGGGTGTGTCCGGGGCGTTACAAGTGGATAATATTTGTCTTACATAATTAGGAAGATAATTAAAAAAGCCACATGCGGCTATGCCCAAAATACACAAGGGAAAAAGAAGAAGGAAGACGCATACACCGATCTGGCTCGCTGATCTCTACTTTCTTTATGCGCTGTAGTTCGCGGAGACTAGTTCTCACGGCGGGCGATGATCTCTTTTATTAGTTTCATGTCCTTAATAAGCTTCTTGGCAGCATCCATGGATTCCTCCACCAACCTGTTGCGCTCGATGCGGAGCATGGCATTCTCGTCCATAAGTTTCTTGATGATGAAGCCCGTCCTCTGCAACAAGGCAGCGGTCTCCTCCTCCTGCTTCGCCCTTCCAGCGATTTTCGCCCTTAGCAGGTCGCGCTTGCCCCGGAGCTTCGTATTGCCCTCCCCTAGTTGCCGGATGACGCCGGTAGCCTCGTCCTGCAACCTCACCCAGCCGGAGATCTGATCCATCTGGCTATGGACCATCGCATGCATGCACCTGTAAGAGTCCTCGCCTACCCGCGAGAAATTTTCCTAGGCCGACGCTATGCGGCGGGACCTCCGTGCTGCTTCGGCAGCGTGACGGGACATCTCTACTGCTTCCGCGGTGTGGCCGGACCAGTCTGCTACATGGACAGCGCGGCGGGACCTGCATGCTGCTTCGGTGGCGCGGCGGGACCTCTATGCTGCTACTGTTGGGCGGCTGGACATGTCGGCTACTTTTGCGATGAGGCGGGAAATCTCTCGTGCTTCCTCTTCCATGCTCGCCTCTCCCTGGTGGAAATCTCTCGACCTAGAACTCACGCTGGCAATGGCTCGATTGACTTGATGAGGAGTTGAGGAGGAATGTGTAGTCATCTTGGCATAGTAGTAATTATAACCGAGTACTCTAATACGCTCCTATGTGGGAAACCGTTTAGGGTGTGATCGGCGTGAACAAGTTTGCAATTAAATATAGCATGCTAGTAGTAGTAATTTGGAATGTGACGAGACGTGCTCAAAATTTATTGACGGTTCTAGTTTTGAAGTGCGGAACTATTCCCAGATGGTGTAACATGGGCACATGTTCTTGGCCATGGTGTAGCATATGCCATGGTACTAGTTCTTTTTCTACTGCTGTGTACGTGCAAAAACTGGCACCGTCGGATACATATCTTATGCTTGGCGTTCGATAGGAATAGCCTCGTGGCGAGCTATAGACTAGTCTTTTTTTCAGATGCATTACACCTATCTCTCGGGACTTCTTGCATGCACCATCGCTGCTCCCTAGGTCGATGCCACCCACAAACACTTGTACTCTGAGTTTAGTACGTTATACAAGAAGAGAAGAGGTGCACGCACGCACTCGTCCTCTCTCACACATGCATCTGTAGCTACGAATTGTATTGTTCTCAACCATTTGATTGGCTCTATCATAGGTTTCACGTTGCTCCTTGGCCTTGAGAAATTTGAAACGTGGAGGCTAAGATGGAGGCGCGAGGTTTTGGTTAAGGTGCGGGCCGCACACAACACCATCACGACACGAGCTTCGTCTGGCTGGTGCGCATGTAGTCGGGTGAGTTGTCCAAGTATAAGACACAACCAGGTCCTCGTTGGTATCCATGCCTCAAATAGTACCTTCATAGTGGGTAGTGTCATATATTCACTACTATGACCAGCTTTAGACTACCCACAGTGGGAGTAACATACTCCCTACTTTCCGGTTTATAGGGCTTATCTCAACTTTTTTGTTTTTTCAATTTATCGAGCTCATCTCCATCTCATTTTTAGTTTCTAAGATGCATTAAATCTTTGCATTTAAGAATTAAAAAGGAACACACCAATGCATGTAATGTTTCTACTTATCTATATCTAGCCAAAATAGATTATGTGGCATGTAATTAATGAAGAAAGAGAGGCATGTGGTAACATAGCTAGTTACTGTAACATCACACATATCAAGAAAGAGAGGCATGTGGTAACATAGCTAGTTACTGTAACATCTTTATATCCAACAGACACAAAATATCTGTTCGACTGTTGGAAATTACTTTAACTGTTGATTTGATGTCGAAGTAATTGATGCATCGCCATCAAAGCCCACCTTCTCTTAAGCTAAAGTAGACCGAGCTAACCCCTATATTAGCATATTACTAAGATATACACAAGGCATTGTAGAATCATTTGGGACGTGAGGTTGTCAATCTGAATGTGGAGGGACGCTAGCTTAGCGCCGGACAGCAGCTTGGGTGGAACTGTGAAGAAGGTCAGCTCATGCATGGCGACGTCACCGGGATCCTTGCTGCTTATCACCTCCGTTTCCACCTTGACGGCGTCGGTCCTGCCTTTGGGCTCCCCCGATGTGCCATTCGCCCATAGCTTGGCTACGTAGTGTGGAAGTGGGGATGACCCCGCTCTAACATAGACGACCGACACAGCGATAGGTGCGCCGATGTCGAGCATGCCGCCGACCAAGAAAAATGCGCAGCCGTCCTCCTCCGCAAACAGCAAGAGCTGTAGTTCCGACAGTCGCACTTGCAGCTGGAGCACCTTGCCATACTGGATCCTGTGCAAGGGCATGGGATGCACGGTGCTGATGTGGTGGGGCAGTGCCGACGGCGGGCCTTCGTAGCCGCAGACGGGCGCAGGGCATTTCAAGGGCGTGAGCGGACACACACTCTTGTGTTCAGCGAGCTTGTGGTAAGTGACGTAGAGCCCACAGCCTTCGTGCGGGCACTCCACCCTCACCGAGGAGAGGATGGCGTCCACTGCCATGTTCTGCACATCGAAGGCACCGCCGCGCTCGCACTTCTGGCACTACCGCTGGATCCCGGGGCGCTCGATGCGGCAGTCGCGCAGGCCAGGTGCCCTCCCTTGCACTGCACAAATCAATCGAACAACACATCAATCAAGAAACCTGCACCTTGCTCGATCAGCTGAACGGAGGAGGCATATTCGAACCTCATACACTGGAGGCTTCTAGGGGCAGAGGCACAAGGGGCAGTGGAGCAAGGTGAGGTCCATCGAGCCATAGAGAGCTCTATCATCGGGTCCTGTTCCATCTGCATGATCTCGCCCTCCTCGTGCACAACCATCTCTCGCTTTAGTACAAAGCTTTACCGTCACATATTCATACTACTTCAAGGTGCATTAAATCAACACAAGCAAGTATCAAAAGGAGAGTCATGGCATGCATGCATGCGTTGTAATTAATACATCGGTAAACACAAATTATTGAAATATATCGAGTGAAGTGCTTTGATGTGTCGCGTCAACACGTACAAGACCGAGAAGTTTGATTACTACAACGCCCTCTCGCCTTAACCGCACCTGCCTTTGGCTGCATGACAGGTGGGCCACCCTCCTGTTGGGCCCACCTAGGGGCAAAGGCAAGAGCAGTAAGTCAATGAAGCTGCATCCCTCCCTTGCCCATGAGCGTGGTGGTTGGCAGGACTAGGAGAAGCTTTCGTTCACTACACTCTCTCCCTCCCGCATGCGGTGGACATGCAGCAGTGCAATCGGTGTCAGATGGCCAGAAGCATACTGTAGTACTCCTCCACTGTAGTAGTACTCCATCATTGTTCGACTTTGAAAGTGCGTTATATCGACTAGAGGGGGGGGTGAATAGGTGATTTTTACGAAAGTCTTCAAAACGTGGAAGTTATGAAGACAAACAGTAGAGATAAGCCTATCACTATGCAGCAGAAGTTAGATTACACTAGGCAAGCCATGGCCAAGTATTCAATAGAGTGAAAGCACAATGACAAGTAGCTGCAGTGTAATAAGGATCAGGTAGGAAGAAGTTATGAAGCCAAACAAATCATACAGTTACGTTGTGAAGACAAAAGGTATAGCAAGCATGCAATGGCTTCACAATGAGTAACCGTAAGTAAAAGGAAGTGAAGATGAAACCAGTGACTCGTTGAAGACAATGATGTGTTGGACCAGTTCCAATTGCTGTGACAACTGTACGTCTGGTTGGAGCGGCTAGGTATTTAAACCTTAGGACACATACTCCCGGACACCCAGTCCTGAACATGCAGCTCAGGACACCAAGTCCTCACCGTATTCTCCTTGAGCTAAGGTCACATAGTCCTCGCCCAATCACTCTGGTAAGTCTTCAAGGTAGACTCCCAAACCTTCACAGACTTCGTTCACTGGCAATCCACAATGTCTCTTGGATGCTCTCAACGCGACGCCTAACCGTCTGGAGGATGCACAGTCCTCAAGTGTAATAAGTCTTCAGATCCCTCAGACAAGAAGACTTAAGTGATGCCCAATTTACTCTGGCTCTGGGTGGTTAGGGCTTTCTCCTCGCTAGGAATTTTCTCTCAAAGGCTTCGAGGTGGGTTGCTCTCAAACGACAAAAGCCGTGCACTGAAATCTGAGCAGCCAACCGTTTATGGTTGTAGGGGTGGGCTATTTATAGCCACTTGGCAACCCGACCTGATTTGTCCGAAATGACCCTGGGTCACTACGGAACTGACACATGTCTCAACGGTCAGATTTCAAACTCTCATGGCAACTTTACTTGGGCTACAAGCAAAGCTGACTTGTCCGGCTCTGTACAAGATTCGCTCTCATTGTCTTCACTCGAAGACATAGGTTTTCGGTTTAGGCATCACTTTAGTCATTCTAACTGGTTCTCCTGGACCCCACTTAATAGTACGGTGGTTCCTATGACTCAACACAAAAGAAAAAGAACTACGAAAGATCTAAGTCTTCGAGCTCCATAGGCTTCACAACGTGTCTTCTTTTGTCATAGTCTTCAATGTGAATATCTTCATATACCACCTTTGACTTCAATGTCTTCATACATTTTTAGGGGTCATCTCTGGTAGTAAAACCGAATCAATGAGGGACTTCTACCTGTGTTATCCTGCAATTCTCACAAACACATTAGTCCCTCAACTAGGTTTGTCGTCAATACTCCAAAACCAACTAGGGGTGGCACTAGATGCACTTACAATCTCCCCCTTTTTGGTGATTGATGACAAACTAGTTGAAGTTTTCAACGGGGAATATAGTCTGTGAAATTGTAAAGGATAAGGAATTGTCTTCATAAGTTGCAAGGGCTCCCCCTGAAGATGTGCATACAAGTTAATTTGCTTTTGGAATGCAAATGCACATGGCAGGTTGTACTTGTGGAGATCCACTTCAGCTTATGATGACAATCCACTATGCATGTGAAGATATATGAAGATAATGACATGCATAATGAAAAATGGACATCTGCAGAATGAGATAAGTGCGGAATTTATCGTCGCACATGCGGAATTTATCTTCGCAAAACAGGGTGGCAAACAAGTAGCAGACGACCATCTGGTTTAAGTGCTACAACTCATAAGAACCAAATGTAAAGCAAGAGTTGTAAGCACGAAGCAAAATATAACAAAACATAAAGCACCTGCCCATATGGACCCGCTTGAAGACTATCAACCCATATGCTTCTCCCCCTTTTGTCAGCAAGGACCAAAAAGGTTTGAAGACATAGAGTGTCTACTCGTTCCTAGGAGTAGCAGGGTCGTTGGAGGTGTGTGGCGGTGCAGAAGAGCTTGGAGGTGCTGAAGCAGGTGGCGGTGAGGTAGCATCGTCTTCTTCATCAATGATTCTGGCAGTGACTGTGGCAGCAGATGAAGAAAACTCAGAGTCTTCAAGTGATGGTGTGCTTCGCATCACAGCCCTTCTAGGAGGTGTGGTGTCAAACTTGAAACGCTCAGTGAAGCCATCCTCTTCAAGTTCAGCTTCAGTACATATCATTGATAGCCCTTTCCATGTGCGGCGACAGGTTTCATGGGCAACGAAAGCGTTCTTGGTGGCAAGATTTCAGATGCGATTGACATCCACCAAGAGGCTCTTCATCTGTCTCTTCAACCAGTCATGATGCCTATCCTGCTTTTGATGAAGGGCCACAAGAAGCTCTCGGTCATTGAGAACACGAGCGCACTTCTTGGGTCTTGAAGAAGTTGCACTGTCAGTGGCTTCAGTTGAAGCAGGGTGTGGCGCACGTGTAGTGCCAGCCAAAGGATACACCCTTGAGATGGCTTCAACACCTTCATCGTTCTGAGTGAAGCTCTGGTGTTCTGCATTCTGAACACTCAAAGGTTGCTTGGCAGGCTCAGGATATATAGCTTCAGCAGAGGTATCCACATCTGGCAAGAAGATCCGATGGTTGCGGGCTGAGGGCTGATATGAGATCGCAGAGTGAAGCTTGATCAGTCTCATTACCCAAGGAGCATAGAACTTCAAACCAAGTAAATCTGAGCCTGATGCAGCTAGTTGGCGTATGAAAAAGTCATGTGCGTTGAAGCATTTTCCATGAAGGATACAAAACAGCAGAGTCTTCATTGCACCCGCGATCTTGGCATTTGGAGAGTGCCCTTTGACAGGCCAGAGAGTCCGCCGGATAATGTGATAGATGGTTCTGGGCAGGTACTCAAAGTCTTCAACGAAGAACTCTGTTGGATAAGGAGCATCATGGGGCAATGGCTTCATCATTGAGAGCATCTGACTCATATTCGGTTCAGGCCTCTGGAATATGCTCTCAAGAGCTTCAGTGTGTAGTGGACAGCCTTCCTCGAAGAATTCGCCAGGAGTGGGAAGGCCAGTGGGCTCAATGATATCAAATGCATTGGCTTCGTGATGGACATTGCCGGTCATCCACTCTAGGTCCCAAGTCTTCGGATCTCTGTTGTATCCATTGATGTGGAGGGTGGCATAGAATTGCAGCAGAAGCTCTTCGTTCCAGTGCTCTTCATCAGTTACAAACTGCAGCAGACCCACTTGCTTGAAGCAATCCAATGCTTCCTCTAAACAGGGCAGACCAGCAATGGCTTCAACATCAAGGCGCTTGTGCGGGAAGATGCGACCTTGGTTGTATAGGATGCATGAATAGTAGCTGCGCTGAGGATAGCTCCAGAACCTATCGGATGAAATCCTTTCCCTTGAATAGGGGTTCTTGGAGCTGTTGAAGAATGTATTATCTGCCTTGAAGTTACTGATGTTAAAGGATCCAGGTGCTGGTGCAGGACCTGGGAACCTCGGCAGTCGTGGGACTGGCTTCTGGACATGAGGCTTGTGCTCAACATGGTAATCAAATTGAGGACCTGCAGCAGACTCAGGAACAGAAGTGTCTGGATCAGTAGCTTCGCTGTCTTCTGAAGCTTTTGGTGGGGAGGGCTCCACATTGGTTTCAGTGTTGGTTGTGGCAGCCTCAATATTTTCAGCCTCCGCTTAACTAGCTGGAGGGTTGGTCACAAGCACGTTCTCCTGGAGAACTGCTTCTTGATGGAGCATAGGAGTGGGCTCTTGTGGTGCTTCTTCTGCGGCTGATGCAGCCGGAATGTCTTCAGCATAGAGTTGAGGCCTTGGACCTTTGCGAAGCCTTAGGAACGCAGACGACGCCTGTGGGGTTGGAGTGGGCTGGGCCTCAAATTCTTCTTCCTCTTGAGGGCGATCCGCCCATGATGCATCTTGTGCAATTGGCGTCAGAGGACGGCCAATGCTGATGAGTTCGCTTTGTTCATACTAAGGAAGGGCTGCATAATCTTGTACATTGTCCTGATGAACAATGTCTTCAGGAGCGATGGGGTCGGCTGCTGGTATGTCTTCAGCTTCAGGAGCCTCTGTGGAAGCAGGCTCATGAACTGTCAGTTGTCGTTCTGTGTTAGGATGGACGACAGAAAGGGGTTCAACCATCAAGGGCTCTGTGGGAGCAACCCGAGCTTTCTTAATCTTTCACTTCTTCTGAGTGGGGGCAGAAGGAGAGGCTTCAATATGTTTCCGCTTCCTAGCTTCAGCCTCTGCAGTTCGCGTCTTCTTGAGCTCTGAAGCAGTTGACCGGCTCTTTGGCTTCGAGCCAGCCATTGCAGTTGGGAAGACAATTGGAACTGCTTCTTGCCTTGGTGCCTCTGGTTCAGCCATAGCAGGCTTCTTCTTCTTCTTCGCGGCCATCCTGGGGTCGATGCCGGGACGCCGAAGTGCCTTGCGCTTCTCGGCCTCATTGTAGGCCTGCACACATCTGTCTGCCAGAGACTTCATTCGCTCCCGCGAACCTTGAGCTTCTGCACGCTTCTTCAGAAAGTTTTCCTTTAGTTCGTGCATCATGACCTGGAAGCTCTTCACTTCTTGCACGCTGAGCTTGGCCATATGCTTCTTGAACTGAGCCTTTTCATGATCAATTTTCTGCTTCAGTTCAACAATGCGCTGGGCAATTGCATGTTCTGAAGGAATAGCACCTTGGAAGGCGACGCTGAGGCCAACGGGCAGCTGCAAATCTTCGAAGCTGATGTTTGGTGTGGCAAACCATTCATCGATGAAGTTGTGGATGATGGCGACATCAAAGAGAGGCAAATTGTTGAAGATTTCAGCTTCTTCTTTGCTCTTGATGAGCTGCTCAAGAGCGTCATCTCCAAGATCTTCATCACTTGACAGATCAATGGCTTCGCTGCGCAGAATGTCAGCAGCTGTGAGCTCTTTGCCGGTGTGTGGCTGAGGCATCTTGGCCTTCTGGGGCTTGGATACGCGGGATACGTCTTCAGACTGCACACTGTCTTCAGTAGGTGCAGTTGCCAATGGCTTCGCCCTTGAGATTTTTGGTGAAGGGGCCGGCTTTGAAGCTTTTGGCTTCTTTGACTGCTTTGGCTTCGGTACAGCAGGAGCTTCATCAGACTCAGAGTCAGCTGGAGGGTCATTCACGGCAGTCCCTTGGACTAAGATGCGGGTGATGAGGCCCTCAAGGTTGGCATACGGACCGATGAGATTGGGTTCTGCGTCGCGTGTGCCATCTGCCCTTGGTGCGGAGGGACCAGGGTTGAAGTCTAACCCAAATTTCTTCTTGTTCTGCTTCGCTGATTGTTGGGCAAACTGGAAGTTGCGCTTGAACAAATTGTCGTCACGACACCAGAGTAGTGACGACGGATGTGCATCATCAGGTTGTGGCCCACGAACCATGCATGGATAGAAGCTTTGGGCAATAGCTTCATCTCTGGACCTTGGTACAAGGTTCTTGTATAAGATGTCTCCCCACGGTCTTTTGATGGCACTTTTCTCAGCATACTCTTGGGTTGTGAAGCGGTATTTGAACTATTGTTCTGCCCAATAGCGTCGAATCCATTGGATTCGGGTCTTGCGCTGCCCATAATTCTCTTCAGGATCTGTTTTATACATTTCTGCCAGGTCTTCAGGCAGATCTTTGGAAGTTCCTCCACGTCGTTGTCTGCCCCCCTTCCTTGCTGCTGCTTCTGAAGCCATAAACCCTAACTTGAAAGGCTTCAAAACTTTCAAAGGCTTCAAAGGCTTTCTTTTGCTGGACCAACAGGAACTGGCTTCAGGAGAATTTATCTGATGCTGTAGGAATTCTGCAAATGAATGCAGACTATGAGAACCGAAGGATTCTCCCATGGACATGTACCTGTGACAGCATTAAGGTGCGAGGGAAGGGGAAGAGCTCATATGCATTCTCAGAAGATTTTGAAGATAAATCAGTTTAGAAGACATTGACCTCATCGTGCGAAGACATCCACTCATAGAAATGAAGTTGGTTCCAGATTTGTACGAACCCACAGATCAGTACAAGTGAGGAATCTAACTACTTCATGAAGCACAAGTGAATATACTAGGCATGTTATGAGATGCAGATTGAGAGTGATCTAACTTGTGTGAATAGAAACTTCTTATGGTAGAAAGTGACAGAACCATGGGATCAAAAGGAGCTGTAAAAAGAAGTTTTATTTACCACACTTGGAACTGCTAGACAGAGTGAGAGATGATGCCGAGCAGTTCAATCCTCCGTGCCCTAACTTGGCGACGGAAGACACCTACGGCGACGGCGGAGAGGACGATGTCCGCGGTCGGCGTGAAGATGGCGTCAGAGAGGTTGCGGCAGCGAAGCGCTTCGTCGCCGGCGTCGTCGAGAGCTAGCGGGGGCGCTAGGGTTCGTGCGAGGGTGGAAGAAGGAGATAATGACTGCGGTAAGTGTGAATGTATAGGCGTAGGGGCGGCACTGTGCTATTACACAGGTGCCCCTGGCGATTCGCATCTGAGGAACGTGGCTATCATGCGGTATTTTGGGGGCAGTTCCACGTCCCACGCACGCCTGGATTGTCGGGTGGTCGTTCCTACTTCTCCGGATTTCATGTGGATAAATGAGCATTGAAAACGGACTTAAATGTTGTCTCTGTGTCTTCTGCTGACAAGGACGCAGAGAAGACATTCGACAGTTTCAATAGAATGCATATGACTTGGAGAGATAGAATTTTGAGATAGAGAGCATAGAGAGGTTAGGGTCCGATCACATTCACTTAGTTCAAAAGATTCAAACAAGAAGACATAGCTATAAGTGAATGCTGTAGAGGACAGAACACTAGTATATATATATATATATATCTATATGATCAACGTAGTGAAGATAATCATGAAGACATGTTGAGACTGAAGCCAAACCAAATGTGAAGACATTGCAAGGTAACGCCATGAGTGAAACACTTCAAAATAGAACGTTTGGTGGTGGCGTTACCCACCGTATAGGAAGTATTAGACCCAGACACGGCGCACAATTATCATGGTGCTCCGAAGTCAAATTCCACATTAATGTATTCACACTTAGAATGTATGTCTTCATTGATTGAAGATATACTTCACTTCGTGTGTTGCACATCTAAGTCATCAATATGCATAAGGGTTAGGATGTGTGCCTGATCACAGGACATTTGAGGATTTCAGGATATTTAGCTCACACCGTAACTTGCAAAACCTCTTCTCATCCAAGGGCTTGGTGAAGATATCTGCCAATTGCTCTTCAGTGTTGACGTGTATGATATCAATGTCTTCCTTCACAACATGATCTCTGAGAAAGTGATGACGAATTTCAATGTGCTTTGTCTTCGAGTGCTGAACTGGGTTGTTGGCAATCTTGATGGCGCTTTCGTTGTCGCAGTAAAGTGGCACTTGCTTCAGATGAATGCCATAGTCCTTGAGTGTTTGCTTCATCCACAGAAGCTGAGCGCAGCAAGATCCAGCAGCAATGTATTCAGATTCAGCAGTGGAGAGAGATACACAGTTCTACTTCTTTGAAGACCAACAAACAAGTGATCGTCCCAGAAAGTGACATGTGCCTGATGTAGACTTGCGATCAACTTTGTCACCAGCATAATCAGCATCCGAGAATCCAACCAAATCAAACTCTGAGCCCTTTGGATACCATAATCCTAGAGTTGGGGTGTGAGCCAAATATCGAAGAATTCGCTTCACAGCTAAGTGATGCAACTCCTTTGGTACCGCTTGAAATCGAGCACACATGCAAACACTAAGCATAATATCTGGCCTAGATGCACATAGATAAAGTAAAGAACCAATCATGGAGCGGTATACCTTTTGATCGAACTCTTTACCATTGTCGTCAGGACCCAGATGATGTTTGGCTGGCATTGGTGTTGTGAAGCCCTTGCAGTCTTGCATACCGAACTTCTTCAGGCAATCTTTGAGATACTTCTCTTGAGATATGAAAATGCCATTGCGTTGTTGTCGTATTTGAAGACCAAGGAAGAACTTCAGCTCCCCCATGATGGACATCTGATATTGCTCTTGCATCATATATCCAAACTCTTCATTGTACTTCTGATTTGTGCAGCCGAAGATAATGTCATCCACATATATTTGGCACACAAACAGTTCACCATCATATGTCTTCGTGAAAAGAGTGGGATCTAGGGAACCAGGTATGAAGCCTTTGCTCTTCAGGAAGTATTTGAGTGTGTCATACCAGGCCCTAGGGGCTTGTTTGAGGCCATACAATGCCTTGTTGAGCTTGTATACCATGTCAGGATATTTTGGATTTTCAAAGCCAGGCGGTTGTGCAACATACACTTCTTCTTCAATCTTGCCATTGAGAAAGGCAATTTTCACATCCATTTGATATAGAAGTATGTTATGATGATTTGCATAGGCCAGCAGTATGCGTATGGCTTCAAGCCTAGCCACAGGAGCAAATGTTTCATCGAAGTCAATGCCCTCCACTTGAGTATATCCTTGGGCAACGAGACGAGCTTTGTTTTTGACAACTTGACCATGTTCATCTTGCTTGTCGCGGTATATCCATTTGGTGCCTATTATGTTGTGCTTCCGTGGATCAGGACGCTTAACCAGTTCCCATATATTATTCAGCTCAAACTGTTGAAGCTCTTCTTGCATAGCTTGAATCCATTCAGGTTCCATGAAGGCTTCTTCAACTTTCTTGGGTTCTGATATTGAGACGAATGCGAAGTGCCCACAGAAATTTGCTAGCTGAGTTGCCCTTGAACGAGTGAGTGGACCAGGTGCATTGATGCTATCAATTATTCTTTGAATCTACACTTCGTTGGCAACACGAGGATGTACAGGGCAAAGACTTTGCTCTTGCTGATCTGTGTTGTTGTTGGGAGGAATGTCTTCAGGCTGAGCATTGTCTTCATGTTGATCAGGTGCTGAGATGATAAGTTCTTCTTCAGGATGAGCTTCAGAAGGTATAATCTCTCCAGTTCCCATTAGCTTGATTGATTCACTAGCTGGAATCTCATCTAGCACATTTGGCAGTTGCTCTCTTTGTGAACCATTTGTCTCATCGAACCGCACATCCACTATTTCAACCACTTTGTAATGAAAGAGATTGAAGACTCTGTAGGAGTGAGAATCCTTTCCATATCCAAGCATAAAACCCTCATGTGCTTTTGGTGCAAATTTTGAGGTGTGATGTGGGTCCTTGATCCAGCACCTTGCGCCAAATACTCTGAAGTAACTGACATTAGGATTTTTGCCAGTAAGCAGTTCATAAGATGTCTTGTTCAGAAGCTTGTGAAGATAAACATGATTGATTGTATGGCATGCAGTGTCAATGGCTTCAGTCCAGAATTTTCTTGGAGTCTTGTATTCATCTAGCATCGTTCTAGCCATCTCAATGAGTGTTCTGTTCTTGCGTTCGACGACGCCATTCTGCTGTGGCGTGTACGGAGCTGAGAATTCATGTGTGATGCCTAAGGTATCAATATATGTATCAAGGCCAGTGTTCTTAAATTCAGTGCCATTGTCACTTCTGATGTGCTTTATTTTGGCACCGTAATTGTTCATAGCACGATTGGCGAAGAGTCTGAAGACATCCTGCACTTCAGTCTTGTAAAGAATTATGTGCACCCAAGTATATCTAGAATAATCATCAACAATAACGAAGCCATAGAGGCAAGCAGTAGTAGTAAAACTTGAGTAGTGAGTGGGACCAAAAAGATCCATGTGAAGTAGTTCGAAGGGTCCAGTAGTGGTCATGATTGTCTTCGAGGGATGTTTTGCCCTCGTCATCTTCCCTGCTTCACAGGCACCGCATAAGTGATCTTTCTTGAACTTGACGCCCTCGATGCCTATGACATGCTTCTTCTTCGCAAGGGTGTGGAGGTTCCTCATGCCAGCATGACCAAGCCTCCGATGCCAAAGCCAGCATTCTGAAGCTTTTGCAAGAAGACATACTGCAAGTTGTGGCCCTGCTGAGAAATCTACCACATACAGATCATCTTTTCGATACCCTTCAAACACTAGAGACTTGTCAGATTCCATTAGTACAAGACAACGATATTTTCCAAACATTACGATCATGTTCAAATCGCAGAGCATTGAGACAGACATGAAGTTGAAGCCAAGGGATTCAACAAGCATCACTTTATCCATGTGTTGATCCTTTGAGATTGCAACTCTACCTAGACCCAATACCTTACTTTTACCAGTGTCAGCAAATGCGATGTGGCTCTTATCGGATGGACGTAAGGTTGAGTCCATAAGAAGGCTTCTTTTGCCAGTCATGTGATTTGTACATCCGCTGTCAATAATCCATTCTGAAGACTTTGAAGACGCTGGGGTCATACCCTACAGTGCAGTTAGGGGGATAGGCTTCACGAAGAGAATTGTGAAGCAAAAACATTTGACGAACCAGTGGGTTATGAAAGCTTAGATCCAGATTAGGACTAATAGGGAGAGTAGCATGCGATTCAGGAACAAAGTACATAATGATGTCATTCGGGCATTTTATCTTGCGCCCTACAAGATTTTTAAGGTCCCCAGCAATAGCCTCAGAAGATTTTGGTTTTCTGCTGGAGACCTTTCCCTGCAAAAGAGAGTTAAGCCTTCTTAACCACCCACATCTTCAAGGGTGGCTTAGAAGCAATAAGTCTAAGTGCCGCATCTGAGAATTTTGGCTTTGAAGCCTTAGCAAACAGTCTTGCAGGTGGACAATAGTACTCATAAGAATAAGCAGAATAATTTTTGGTCATATGAACATGAAAGTTTGATGAACCGCTCTCATATTCATATGCCTGAGTATGGTTTCCCTGCAAAACATTTGTGTTAGTGTGACTCAGGTGAGTCCTCTGTTTGTATGAAGCCTTTGGACCGTATGAAGCCTTTGGTCTGAGGTTTGTCTTCTTCAAGTGAGGTGTCATGAAGACATTCACAGGAAGATTTTCCAGACACTTTTTCGGAACCCAGATCTTCTTCATAGGCGGTCCATTCCTGCAGTTAGTACCAATGTACTTGGCAAACACTTCATCATTCTGATTCTTAAACAGTATATAGTTTGCATCAAAGGATTCATCAATGATAATGGGGTTAGCACAAGTGAAGCCAGATAAATTGGATGGATCTGCTGAAGGTTCCTTTGAAGCAACCCACTTGGTTTTGGGGTACTGCTCAGGTTTCCAGTAAGAGCCATCTGCATTTATTTTCCTTACGAACCCAACACCCTCTTTCCTAGGGTTTTGGTTCAGAATCTGCTTCTTGAGGACATCACATAATGTCTGATGTCCTTTAAGACTTTTGTACATCCCTGTTTCAAGCAATGTCATCAACCTAGAATTCTCATCAGCAATAGCAATGGTATCCTCAGCAGAGGGGTTAGTTACCACATCAACAGTTGAAGATATTGCAACAGTAGTAGCAGTGGAACATTCAGCAACAGAAGTAGCATTATCATGCTCAATGCATTTAAGACATGGTGGTTCAAATCCATCCTGAGCGGAACTGATCTGTTCGGCGCGAAGTGACTCGTTTTCCTTTTGAAGATCTTCATGAGCCGCTCTCAATTTCTCAAGTTCTTGCTTCCTTTGAAGATAATCATAGGAAAGCTTTTCATGAGTTGTTGAGAGAGTATCAAGACGATCTTCAAGTTCCTGATACTTAACGTGAAGATTTTTTATGTCTTCAATTAAGGATTCAGATCGAGTCATTTCAGCACCCAACAGATCGTCGCTTCTGTCTAACAGTTTTTGAATATGTTCCATGGCCTTTTGTTGTTCAGTTGCAATTTTAGCAAGTGTTTTGTAACTGGGTTTTGAATCACAATCAGAGTCATCGTCACTGGATGTTTGATAGCGAGTAGTGTGTGTGTTTACCTTGGCACCGCGTGCCATGAAGCAGTAGGTAGGAGTGGAGTCGTCCTTGTCATTTGCATCGGTGTCGGTGATGAAGTTATTGTCTTCAGTGTTGAAGATGGACTTGGCAACGTATGCTGTAGCCAGACTTGCAATGCCAGAATCAGACTCCTCCTCAGACTCCACCTCTGCCTCCTTAGAAGCGGATTCCTCCTCAGAATCCATTTCCTTGCCAACAAACGCACGTGCCTTGCCAGATGAGCTCTTCTTGTGTGATGAAGACTTTGAGGAAGACTTGGAAGAAGACTTTGAGTATTTCTTCTTCTTCTTGTCGTCAGAGTCGTATTCCTTGCTCTTCTTCTTCCTTCTGTTCTCATTGTCCCACTATGGACACTCAGAGATGAAGTGTCCAGTTTTCTTGCACGTGTGGCATGTTTTCTTCTTGTAGTCATGAGCAGAAGCTTCATCATTCCTTGAGCTTGATCGTGAAGACTTTCTAAAGCCTTTCTTCTTGGTGAACTTTTGGAACTTCTTCACAAGCATTGCAAGTTCCCTTCCAATGTCTTCAGAATCATCAGAACTGCTGTCAGATTCTTCTTCAGATGAGGAAACAGCTTTTGCCTTCAAGGCACGAGTTAGCCCATAGTTCGGACCGTAGATATCTCTTTTCTCAGAAAGCTGAAACTCATGTGTGTTGAGCCTCTCAAGTATGTCAGATGGATCGAGTGTCTTGAAATTAGGACGTTCTTGAATCATCAGGGCTAGGATGTCAAACGAACTATCAAGTGATCTCAGCAGCATTTTGACGACTTCGTGTTTGGTAATCTCAGTGGCGCCGAGGGCTTGAAGCTCATTTGTGATGTCAGTGAGTCTGTCAAATGTGTGCTGGACATTCTCATTGTCATTTCGCTTGAAGCGGATGAAGAGATTGCGAAGGACACTGATTCTTTGATCTCTCTGGGTTGAGATGCCTTCATTGACCTTGGAGAGCTAGTCCCAGACCAGCTTGGATGTCTTCAAAGCACTCACACGGCCATACTGTCCTTTGGTCAGATGACCACAGATGATGTTCTTGGCAGTAGAGTCCAGTTGAACGAACTTCTTGACATTAGCAGCAGTGACACCTTCTCCAGCCTTGGGAACGCCGTTCTTGACGACATACCATAGGTCGACGTCAATGGCTTCAAGATGCATACGCATCTTATTCTTCCAATAGGGATATTCAGTTCCATCGAAGACGGGGCACGCAGCGGAGAGTTTGATTATCCCTGCAGTCGACATAGCTAAAACTCCAGGTGGTTAAACCGAATCACACAGAACAAGGGAGCACCTTGCTCTGATACCAATTGAAAGTGCGTTATATCGACTAGAGGGGGGGTGAATAGGCGATTTTTACGAAAGTCTTCAAAACATGGAAGTTATGAAGACAAACAGTAGAGATAAGCCTATCACTATGCAGCGGAAGTTAGATTACACTAGGCAAGCCGTGGCCAAGTATTCAGTAGAGTGAAAGCACAATGACAAGTAGCTGCAGTGTAATAAGGATTAGGTAGGAAGAAGTTATGAAGCCAAACAAATCATACAGTTACGTTGTGAAGACAAAAGGTATAGCAAGCATGCAATGTCTTCACAATGAGTAACAGTAAGTAAAAGGAAGTGAAGATAAAACCAGTGACTCGTTGAAGACAATGATGTGTTGGACCAGTTCCAGTTGCTGTGACAATTGTACGTCTGGTTGGAGCGGCTAGGTATTTAAACCTTAGGACACACAGTCCCGGACACCCAGTCCTGAACACGCAGCTCAGGACACCAAGTCCTCACCGTATTCTCCTTGAGCTAAGGTCACATAGTCCTCGCCCAATCACTCTGGTAAGTCTTCAAGGTAGACTCCCAAACCTTCACAGACTTCGTTCACTGGCAATCCACAATGTCTCTTGGATGCTCAGAACGTGACGCCTAACCGTCTGGAGGAGGCACAGTCCTCAAGTGTAATAAGTCTTCAGATACCTCAGACAAGAAGACTTAAGTGATGCCCAATTTACTCTGGCTCTGGGTGGTTAGGGCTTTCTCCTCGCTAGGAATTTTCTCTCAAAGGCTTCGAGGTGGGTTGCTCTCAAACGACAAAAGCCGTGCACTGAAATCTGAGCAGCCAACCGTTTATGGTTGTAGGGGGTGGGCTATTTATAGCCACTTGGCAACCCGACCTGATTTGTCCGAAATGACCCTGGGTCACTACGGAACTGACACGTGTCTCAACGGTCAGATTTCAAACTCTCATGGCAACTTTACTTGGGCTACAAGCAAAGCTGACTTGTCCGACTCTGGACAAGATTCGCTCTCATTGTCTTCACTCGAAGACATAGGTTTTTGGTTTAGGCATCACTTCACTCATTCTAACTGGTTCTCCTGGACCTAACTTAACAGTACCGTGGTTCCTATGACTCAACACAAAAGAAAAAGAACTACGAAAGATCTAAGTCTTCGAGCTCCATAGGCTTCACAACGTGTCTTCTTTTGTCATAGTCTTCAATGTGAATATCTTCATATACCACCTTTGACTTTAGTGTCTTCATACATTTTTAGGGGTTATCTCTGGTAGTAAAACCGAATCAATGAGGGACTTCTACCTGTGTTATCCTGCAATTCTCACAAACACATTAGTCCCTCAACTAGGTTTGTCGTCAATACTCCAAAACCAACTAGGGGTGGCACTAGATGCACTTACAGACTTCCCGAAGAGGCAAAGAGCTAAGCGCAGCCCGGATGCTCGTGTTGCAGTTTCATGTGTAGAGTAGTCTAGGATAGCGCGTACCGTGCCTGTAAGCTTAAAATCGTTGGGGTCAGCTCCATGCTTTTTTTGATTATGTTACCACTTCTCATTAACTACTTGCCACACAAGCAAAAATATCTCAAAGTGCGTTATGTTACTATCTAAGTTACTCCCACTATGACTAGCCGGAGAGACGATTGTATGACACGGCTAGCCAAGATGGATTTAATCCCGATATTCACTTTATCAAAAGGCTCTAATGGGTTGGTTCTGAATCTTGCAAACTGGGAATCAATGAGATGTGTAGGCATATTTGTTGTACTTATGATTTGAGTCTTATTTGTTGGTTATGAGTTTTGCAACCTGGGAATCAATGAGATGTGTAGGCATCTTTGTTGTACTTATTATTTGGATCTTATTTGTTGGTTCTGAATCTTGCAAGCTGGGAAACACATCATGATATGTAGAGGACAACAACCATAACAAGCAGTTCAAACTTGGTAGTATTATCTGTGTGAAAATGCCAATACAAACCCGCTCATGAACCGACGTGTGGCCGGAGTAGGTTTCTTAGTGGAGGCATTTGAATGCACCGAGGGTGCATCTTCTGCCGGGCGTGTAGCAGGCGAGGGATGGGTAGTAACTGTCGTCGCCTGTAGACACTCACTTTACTGTTGAATCTAGTTCCCCAAGAGATGAAAAATGAACCGCTGCCGCTGCCTACCCACTCATTCACTTGAAGAGATTGCAATGGCGATCTGAGGGGTGAGCCTGCTGGATATGGACTTTAGCAAGGAGTTCCCATTTGAGTTCGATGTTCAGTCCTATAGCTGCACCAAGTTGAATGTGATGTACACCAACGATCTGGACTCGGTGAAGCTCTGCCTCGCCGAGTTCAAGCAGTACCTACAGGACGAGAAAGCACAAGGTCGCAGGACTTAGAACTTGTGCCCATCCATTCGTCTCCTGTTAGGGACCATCGTATCGCCGTCGCGCAGGTATGTGTGCAGGACGATGTTCTCGTCTACCACTGCTGTAGGGCCATCAGAGATTCTGGAGCATTTGCCTGTTTCATTGGCAGTGCCGACTGCACCTTCGCTACGGTGGAGAGAAGGAAGAATGCGAAGATTCGAACATCTGGTGTAACAAGCTTGTCGACATCCAGAAGCAATACAAGATCATCGGCAATAGGCAGGAGACACTAGTAGAAAAAAGGGCTTTCGGTCGGACCTGGCCAGCCCATTAGTCTTGGTTCTGCCACGAACCGGGACCAATGGATGCATTCGTCTCGGTTCATGAGTTGGCACGAACCAGGACCAATGGGCCTCGCTCCTGGCCCACAAACATTGGTCCCGGTTCTTGGCTCGAACCGAGACAGAAGGCTGGGCTTTAGTCCCGGTTCCAGCCACGAACCGGGACAAATGAGTTGCCTATACATACCCCGTCGCCGCAGCAGAGCACTCCACAGTGCTCTATTTTTCTGGCCGGTGAGGAGAGGGCATTTGGGTGCTCTAGCTCACCTCCTATGAACATGAGGTGTTCGATGAAATGCCCGAGCCACGCTAGTTAAGCTTTCTCCTCTCGAAGCTCGACCTCCAAGCTCCATTTTCCCCGAGATTTGTCTAGGTTTAGCGGTCCGTCACGTCCCGTCCCCGTCTTCACCGCCGTCGATCGCCCGCACTGATCTCGTCGCCTGCACCACCGTGGTGAGCCTCTTGTTCTTATCTTCTTCTGAAAGAAACAAATTCTTACTTTAGATAGATACTTGTCTAATTTTCTTACTTTTATTATTGCTTGTTATTATATAGTGCGATGGTTTTGGTATCCGCCCCCGTCAGCCTTCGTCCTGGCTATGATTCAGATGTGGTATATATTATCTTTTATAACTATTTGGGTCATTTATTGTTTATGACAATTATGCCCATCAAGTTGACATAGATTTTATTTATGTAGGAGGTAGTTGAACCGGAAATTCCAACCGACCCTATTGTCGAGAGGTTAAATTTAGTTGAAGAAGAAAACAATTACTTGAAGGAAAAAATAAAAAAATTGAGGAGGAGAAGATGATATTGGAGTTGCATGTTGCGGATGTCGTCGATGATCACAAGATCAAGATGGATGCAACGCCGTTGAAGATTAGGAAGATTAGAAAATATGCCATTCATACCGAGGCTTGGTATCATTATGCCGTTGGATCAATTTTTACCTTGGTTGTGAGTATGATCGCATTTGTTGTTACATTGAAAGGTTTGACATAGTTTCAATGTATGGTTTAACTAGATGCTCTGGAGAGCTATATGTTGTTCAATGAGAATATGTATGTACTTTGTTTTTAATGTGATGATGAACTTCTATTAATTTGGTCACTTATCTATTCATGAGAGCTATATGTACTAAATTGATGATGTGGCTTTGAATGGTGCATTTTGAACACAAAAAACTATGGAGTTCAAACAAGTTAAAAAATGAAATCCCTTTGTAACATACGAGTTTCCGTATGAAACCCTCATACTTTGAAAGAGATTGTCCGTTTTGTACACGAAGTGCATCCTGTTTTTGTCGTAACCGTTTCTACTTTCTTGCACATGCTATATGGGTGAAATGATGATACCATGCCAACTTTCAACCTTCTCATAGTTCATTTGTAGTGCTTTTTAATTTCAGGGTCTTATAGCTGAAAAAATTCAGTAAATGCATGAAAAATAACAAATGAAGTCAGAAAGGGTTGAAAATTGATGATGTAGGTTTGAATGGTGCATTTTGAACACATAAAAACTATGGAGTTCAAATAAGTTCAAAAAATGAAATCCCTTTGTAACAGACGAGTTTCCGTATGAAACCCTGATACTTCAAAAGAGATTGTCCGTTTTGTACACGAAGTGCATCCAGTTTTTGCCGTAAGCCTCTCTACTTTCTTGTACGTGCTATGTGGGTGAAATGATGATACCATGCCAACTTTCAACCTTTTTAGAGTTCATTTGTAGTGATTTTCAATTTCAGGATCTTATAGCTGAAAAAATCAGTAAATGCATGAAAAATAACAAATGAAGTCAGAAAGGGTTGAAAATTGATGATGTGGCTTTGAATGGTGCCTTTTGAACACAGAAAAACTATGGAGTTCAAACAAGTTCAAAAAATGAAATCCCTTTGTAATAGACGAGTTTCCGTATGAAACCATCATACTTCGAAAGAGATTGTCCCTTTTGTACACTACAAAAAAAGACACATCCGTGACATTTTGGGCCGAACGAATTTTTTTTTCTGTCATACATATGACACTTCTATAACGATAATTGTAACAAAACCCGGTATCATCATAGATGTGGTGGGCTCCTACTTCTATGACAAAAAATCATGACAGAAAATGGGCTTTTCGTCCTGGGCGGGCTGGAGACGCAGCTGCATGACATTCTTTGGGCCGTCCATGATGGAAAAAACCATGGTAGAAGCGAGGGGGAGGAAAATTTCGGGGAGTTCCCGGTTACGGTGGGAGGTCGGGGGCCGAGCGATGCGCATTTCTCTCGTACACGTACGCGCGAGTGCGAGGCGTTGGCTCTAACTGAACCCGAGTGAGGCGTTGGGCTCTAACTGAACCCGAGAGATTGCACTGCAGGCTACACGTTACTGAATCTGAGCGATCGATCGATGGCTGTTAACTGAACCCGATCGAGCGATTCCTTGGCTACTGCTGCTAACTGAAGCCGATCGATGGGATGAACAGTGAGCATTGTGGGGGGTGGATGAACAGTGAGCGGTGGCGTTGCCTCTAGATGAACAGGACCCCGTCGTGTGGTGGAGGGCTGGATGAACAGTAGACGGTGGAGGGGTGCCCGTGGAGGGGTGGATGAACAGGACCTCGTGGTGTGGAGGGCAGGATGAACAGTAGACGATGGAGGGGTGCCCGTGGAGGGGTGGTTGAATAGGACCCCGTGGTGTGGAGGGATGGATGAATAGTAGACGGTGGAGGGGTGGTTGAACAGTAGCCGGTGGAGTAGCGCACTGTGGAGGCTGGATGAACAGGAGCCCGTGGAGGCTGGAGGAGGTCGACGGTGGATGAACAGTAGCTCGTGGAGGCTGGAGGGGGTCGACGGTGGAGATGAACAGTATCCCGTGGAGTCTCGTTTTGCGGTACGCCACACCCCTCCCGATGAACAGGAACCCCGTTTCGACCGTAGCGCTCCAACACAAGTCCGTTTCCTCCGTTTTGAGGTAGGCCACACCCCTCCCGATCAATAGGACCCCTGTTTCGACCGTAGGAGGTCCGTTTCCTCCGTTTTGGGGTACGCCACACCCCTCCCGATCAACCTGACCCCCGTTTCGACCGTAGGAGGTCCGTTTCCTCCGTTTTGTGGTACGCCACACCCCTCCCGATCAACAGGACCCCCGTTTCGACCATAGGAGGTCCGTTTCCTCCGTTGTGCGGTACACCGGGCCTCATTTCCATCGCCTCTTTCGTCCAAGCCCTCCCGATGAACATGACCACGCATTCCGTTCTGGCCCATGAACATGACGACGACGCTGTTTCTCCGTTCCGACCCAGCCATGTACACGAGCCCTCGCCGTACGTATGCACGAGTAGGCGTTCGAGACCCCGCCCGTATGTACACATACGTGGCCTTATTTTCTTTCTTGCACCCTGGCCGCCTCTACTACGACACGTGCGCGCCTCTACATCCACCAGTGTATATGTAGGTACACGTTCGCGACCAGAATGACAATGCTACGTACGCTTTGACCAGGTGGGTCCCGACTGTTAGGCACTTCCTTGCGTGCGAAGGTGTAGCTGGTGGGTCCCAGCAGTCAGGGGGGAAACGTTTTTTTCGTGAAATAAGGTGGCCCGTCCGGTGGGTCCCCGCTGTCAGGTGGAGGAATCATTATTTTCCGCGTAATAAGGAGGCACTTCCTTGCTGCCGCCGTGGACCCAGCTGTGAGCCTCTCCACGTACAGTCCACGCCCGATGGAAGTCGTTCCTTGACCACGTTGACCACGCTACACCGAGAGCACCAGGGCGGTGGACGACGGCGAGGCCTATGAAGGGGACGACGGGGAGCCGGGGAAGACGCGGCAGTGGAAGCCCGCACGCGCGCGGAGAGGAGTGCGAGGGTTCACTGGTTCGGCTGCGGTGTGAGGCTGCCGTCGCCGCAGGGCCTGGCCAGCGGTGGGAATAGTAGGGGGTGGTGAGGCCTCCGCGGCAGCACAGCCGGCCACGGGAGGTAGGAGCATGCGGCACGACCGGTGCTGCTTTGGGCGGCTGGAGCAAGAAGACCAGAGGTTGAAGAAGCACTACGGCCGTTGGATGGACATCGTACGGTCAATGGAGCTAGAATCGTTCATATTGACTAAGTTGACAAAGCCCTTCATCCCCGTCAACTTAGTAGGCCCACAAGTCAGCCTCCCACCAAGGTGGGTCCCAGCTAGCCGGGGGAGTATTATTTTTTTGTGCGTAATAAGGAGGCACTTCCGGTGGGTCCGAGCTGACAGCAGGTGAACGTTTTTTCGCGAAATACGGTGGCCCATCCGGTGGGTCCCAGCAGTCAGGGGGAAATGATTTTTTTCGCAAAATACTGGTGGCCCGTCCGGTGGGTCCCTGCTATCAGGTGGAGGAATAATTATTTTGCACGTAATAAGGATGCACTTCCTTGCTGCGGCCGTGGTCCCAGTTGATAGCCTCTCCACGTACAGTCCACGTCCGATGGAAGTCGTTCCTAGACCACGTTGACCACGCTGCGCCGAGAGCACCAGGGCGGTGGATGATGGCGAGGCCTAGGAAGGGGACGACGGGGAGCCGGGGAAGACGCGGCAGTGGAAGGCCGCACGCGCGCGGAGAGGAGTGCGAGGGTTCACTGGTTCGGCTGCAGTGTGAGGCTGCCGTCGCCGCAGGGCCTGGCCAGCGGTGGGAATAGTAGGGGGCGGTGAGGCCTCCGCGGTAGCACAGCCGGCCATGGGAGGCAGGAGCATGCCGCACGACCGGCGCTGCTTTGGGCGGCTGGAGCAAGAAGACCAGAGGTTGAAGAAGCACTACGGTCGTTGGATGGACATCGTACGGTCAATGGAGCTAGAATCGTTCATATTGACTAAGTTGACAAAGCCCTTCGTCCCCGTCAACTTAGTAGGCCCACAAGTCAGCCTCCCACCAAGGTGGGTCCCAGCTAGCCGAGGGAGTATTCATTTTTTTGTGCGTAATAAGGAGGCACTTCCGGTGGGTCCGAGCTGACAGCGGGGGAACGTTTTTTTCATGGAATATGGTGGCCCATCCAGTGGGTCCTAGCAGTCAGGGGGAAACAATTTTTTTCACAAAATACTGGTAGCCCGTCCGGTGGGTCCCTGCTGTCAGGTGGAGGAATAATTATTTTGCACATAATAAGGGGGCACTTCCTTGCTGCGGCCGTGGACCCAGCTGTCAGCCTCTCCATGTACAGTCCACGTCCGATGGAAGCCATTCCTTGACCACGTTGACCACGCGGCACCGAGCGCACCAGGGCGGTGGACGACGGCGAGGCCTAGGAAGGGGACGAAGCAGAGCCGGGGAAGACGCGGCAGTGGATGCCCATGCGTAGAGGAGTACGAGGGCACTGGTTCGCTGCGGTATGAGGCTGCCGTCGCCGTAGAGTAACAGGGGGTGTGGGTGAGTAGAGGGATGGCCTGGCCAGCGGTGGGAGTAGTAGGGGGCGGTGAGGCCTCCGCCGCATCGCAGCCGGCCACGGGAGGCAGGAGCACGAGGCACGACCGACGCTGGTTTGGGCGGCTGGAGCAAGAAGACCAGAGGTTGAAGAAGCAGTACGGCCGTTGGATGGACATCGTACGGTCACTGGAGCTAGAATCGTGGATTATTGACTAAGTTGACAAAGCCCTCCGTCCCCGTCAACTTAGTAAGCTCACAAGTCAGCCTGCCACTATACTGGGTCCCAGCTAACAGGGGGAGTATTCATTTTTTTGTGCGTAATAAGGAGGCACTTCCTTGCGTGCGAAGATATAGCAGGTGGGTCCGAGCTGTCAGCGGCGGTAACGTTTTTTTCACGAAATACAGAGGCCCTTTCGGTGGGTCCCTGATGTCAGGTGGAGGAATCATTATTTTGCGCGTAATAAGGAGGCATTTCCTTGCGTGCGGCCATGGACCCAACTGTCGGCCTCTCCACGTACAGTCCACTTCAGATGCATGTCGGTCGTTGACCACATTGACCAGGCCGCGCCAAGAGCACTAGGGCGGTGGACGATGGAAAGGCCTAGGAAGGGAACGACACGGAGGCAGGGAAGACTCGGCAGTTGTTTCCCACGCGGAGGGGAGTACGACTGTACGAGGGTTTACTGCTTCGTCTGCCGTCGCCGGAGAATGACAGCTGGTGTGGGTGAGTAGAGGGATGGCTAGGCCAGCGATGGGAGTACGGTGGGGCGGTGAGGCCTGCGCGGCAGCAGAGCCAGCCGCGGGGAGGAGGGAGCAGGCAGTCCCGCCGGCGCCTGTTTGAGCGGCTTGAGCAGGAAGAGCAGAGATTGAAGAAGCACGACGGCCGTTGGATGGACATCCAACAGTCACTACTTGTGCATCAACCTTTTTTTAGGAAAGCCTCAAATGTGTGGAAAACAGCATACAACCCATCTGCCATTATTTCTTTTTGTTAGCCCATATTGTTTTTGTTAGCATTACAGCCCAAATTGTGGCCACGGTTAAAAAATTATACGAAATTTTGCATATTTCGTTGCGGTCCGAACTGTCTTTAATCCCGAAATTTCGACTCACATTCAAACTGATTTTAAAAATAAATGTATATCAATATAAAATCCAACAAATTCTCCACGCATAAAAATTAATGTAATTTAAAATCTTGAAATGAAAAAAAGATATTTGAAACTAATTGCCGGTTTGATGTGTTTTAAAAATGTACAACCCATTTCTCATTACTGATGGGCCATTTTCTTAGCTAGCCGAATGAAAGCTCTCCTCATCTTGAAAATTTTACAGCCAAACAGGCATGACAAAGCGACTTGGCAAATCACAAAAAACTGGGCTGTGGCCATGGATCCAGCTGTCAGCCTCTCCATGTACAGTACTCTTCCGATGGAAGTCGTTCCTTGACCACGTTGACCACGCCGCGCGGAGAGCACCACGGCGGTGGACGACGGCGAGGCCTAGGAAGGGGACGACGCGGAGCCGGGGAAGACGCGGCAGTGGAAGCCAGCGCGGAGAGGAGTACGAGGGTTCACTAGTTTGGCTGCAGTGTGAGGCTACCGTCGCCGCAGGGCCTGGCCAGCGGTGGCAATAGTAGGGGGTGGTGAGGCCTTCGCGGCAGCACAGCCGGCCACGGGAGGCAGGAGCATGCGGCACGACCGGCGCTGCTTTGGGCGGCTGGAGCAAGAAGACCAGAGGTTGAAGAAGCACTACGCCCGTTGGATGGACATCGTACGGTCACTGGGGCTAGAATCGTTCATATTGACTAAGTTGACAAAGCCCTCTGTCCCCGTCAACTTTGTTGGCCCACAAGTCATCCTCCCACTATGGTGGTCCCAGCTAGCAGGGGGGTATTCATTTTTTTGTGCGTAATAAGGAGGCACTTCCTTGCGTGCGAAGATATAGCTGGTGGGTCCGACATGTCAGCGGGGGAACGTTTTTTTGTGAAATATAGAGGCCCTTCCGGTGGGTCCCAGCTGTCAGGTCCTCGCAAAAAAGGGAGAGAATATCAAAGACTTGGGAAGGCATATAGAACAAGCAAGTGTACCAGTAAAGAGACGTTGCCGAGTTTTAGAAAAAAGAAAGACGTGCTCCTGTAGCTGGTTCGAATCCAAACCTAGACTATGACTATATATGGAGCTATGCTACTCTGCAAGTAATGAAACTGACATATGCAATGTTCGCTTCTCCTCTTCTCTACTTACTGTGCCTAGCATCAGAAGCTCTGGCCGTAGCAACAATGTCCGCTGGCTGCTCGTCCACCTGCTCTTCAGCAGGCAACAACCAGATATGCGCCATGTTGCAACTCGTACCATCGCTTGTGGGTCTCATCACACCCTCACCGGCACGCGCACCGCAGCCGATTGCTCATCGCAACCCGCTGCCGTTGGTGTGGTGCCACTGCTGCAAATCACGCAGAGTCATCCGTCGCGTCTCAACCACAATCCGCAACCCTGGCCGAGTCTTCTACAAATGCCCGAATCATGGGGTAATAATATGTTTAAGTGTTGTTCTGCTGCTTTTAGTTGCTGATTTTTTAATAGTTTGGTTGATGATCTACCAATTTGATTCATGCAGAAAAGGGAAGATTCGTGTGATTTGTATTTCTGGGAAGTTGCTGATGTGGGGGGAATGCAACTATGCTGATTATTTGGTTAGCTGAGGAATCCCAATACCAGCAGGTTGGGGTGTTGGACAAGTAACTGAAGGAACGACAGAAGAGGAAGATGTAGAGCAGAAGGTTAAAGATGCAGTTCCTCTGATCATGGCCAAGCAATAGCTGCTGAACGGCCTTGACAGTAATGAGGAGATGAAAGAGCTTGTGAAGATAATGGGCAAAATCGATGTGCTCTGTAGGATGATTGTCTCTTTATTTGCAGTGTATGTAGCACTCATGATGTATTCAGTGGCTATGACACGAGGACTTTGCTGAAACTAGTAATGAATGAAACCTGTGTAGCAGGCTGGGCGTAGTGTTTTGAACATCTAATTATTTCTATTAACGGAAATCAGGGGGGTATCCCCTTTTGCTCATATAAATAAATAAATAGCAGAGGCCCTGTCGGGTCAGCTTTGTTCTCATTCGAATACATTGAGAAAATTGCAGTCCAACAGCAAACTATGTCATCAAATTCAAGTTTCACAGCCAAATATGAGTACAACTAAACAACAATGTCATCATGTTTTAGTTGTCATACAATCATCAAACACAAATCAGCATACATAACAAGTGATGTTCTCACAGCAAAACACTAAACAACATGTTCATCAGGTTTCAGTTGTCATAGCAAACACAATTTCACATAGTAGATAAAAAATGTCTTCTGACAGGCAAATATGACAAAAGCAACGTAATCATCATCCGCAGCAGCAGCGTCAACATCTTCGCCATGTGTATCAGTCTGAATCGTAATTCCCCACGGTGTCATCCTCTTCTTCGTCCTCAACGTCCTCGAACGTTGGCTTCTTCTTGATCAACTCTTGTATGTCCATAGCACGACAGGCATTCTTTTTGCCGGCGTCATTGACGTGATGGTTCTCAATGATATTAGGAACATCTGTGTTATCTTGTACATCATGAGCAGTGTAAGCATCATCTTGTTATGCAACTTCATTAAATGAATTCCTCTGCTCAAACCATTGCAATACTCTCTAGTGATCGCCACGTGCAAATGTGTTTTCCAAGAAAAATATCTGTTTTTCTTGATTGGCCAAAATAAAAGGCTCGTTGGTCTGGTACGCCGCCTTGACATTGATGGATTTGAAATAATCATCAGCTCTGGGTTTTGCGATCCTGGAAAACAGGTTATACCAACGACAGCACAACAGAACCACACCACACACCGATGATCCTCTAAACTGGAGATATACTTCAACTGAACAATGTCTGTTATGTTAGCATACATTTCAGTTGTCTCTTTGTCATACGTATCCGTGCTCTTGATGGCACTGTTTTGTGTCTTCCTGCCTTCGTCTCGTGCAAGGGTGTTGTAGCGCACATCTCCAACAACGCGAGATTCATAATGTCTTACCCGAGTATCAGGACCCATTGCTAGTGAGTAAAGGGAATCATCAACTACCTGCCCATCCTCCCGCATCTTCTTAACCTATGGTTAGAAAATAGACAAGCTGATCATCTTATGTACTCAATATATTAAAAAAACTGACAGTGCACTTCAAAAGCTTACATGGTTCTTGAACCATTTCGCAAATCCTGCCATAACCAGTTTGTCAATGTTTCTTGGATTTTGCGGCAGTAACTCCTCTTTGTAGATGCTGCACAACATAGTGATCGCGTCAAACATCTAAATATATAAGAATGTGCTGCAAGTTTGGTAGATTACGATGTATAAGCCGCAGTACTGCACTTACTTGATATAAGGTAGTATCTCAGGATAGTTATTCAACACATACCAAACCATTTTGTCCAAATCTTTAGGTTTGTCCTCTTGTCGACTCTTCCCTGTTACTCGAATAGAATAATCGAAAACATTGACCCCGTGATTGTCTTCACCCACCTCTTTGCTAAGCTGATCAGCTGTTTCAATGTATTTTGAGAAGAATGTCAACGCTTCTGTAGCAATGTAGGTCTCTGCAATGGAACCCTCGGGTCTTGCTCTGTTCCTAACATAGCCCTTGAAAGTGCCTAGCCGCCTTTCAATAGGGTACATCCAGCCATACTGTACTGGACCTCTAAGTAGTGCCTCATCAGGTAGATGAATAGCCAAATGCACCATCACATCAAAGAAGGCTGGAGGATATATCTTCTCAAGGTCGCATAGGATAGTTGGTATCTTGTCTCTAAGACGCTCCAAAGCATCTATCCGGATATTCCTACTGCAGAGTTCCCTGAAGAATTGTCCCAACTCTGCAACTGCTCTGTATAAGTCAGGGCGGCCCAATCCTCTAAGGATAACAGGTAAAACCCTTTGAAGTAGGACGTGGCAGTCATGACTTTTCAACCCTTGTACCTTGTTTCCATCTGCACTGACTCTCCTTTCAGGGTTGGAAGCAAATCCATGTGGGAATCTCACACGTGACAGGACCACGCAGAATTCTTTTCTTTTTACCTTGTCCAAGACGTACACAGCTGGTGCCATATCCCGTGGTTTACCTTCATCTTGCACCTGCAAATCCTGTCTGATACCCAGGTGTGTCAAATCAATCCTAGATTTTAAGGTATCTTTCGTCTTGCCTTCAATATTAACAAGTGTGCCGATAATGCTGTCACATATATTTTTCTTGATGTGCATCACATCAAGATTATGCCGCAGATCCAAATCTTTCCAATACTCCAAGTCCCACAAAGTGGACCTGCAGGTAAACAATAATCTCTCTTCTGCCCTACCATGCTTCCTTTTCCCGCTACCATTATAAGGATGGTTTCCTAGTGTAATATGCCTGACCTTCTCTAATTCCACTTGCAACTCATCGGCGGTGAGCCTCTTTGGCGCATCACGGTATTCATGCTTTGCATTGAACACATGTCTTCGGTATTTTCTAGGAAGCGGCTTGTCCTTGGCAAGGAAACGGCGGTGTCCAATGTGATAGATCTTGCTAAGTATTGCGTATGACCGCGGATTCCTGTCACAGCGAACACATGCATTGTAACCATGTGTCGTTCGCCCTGACATAGTGCCCAAAGCCGGATAATCATGGATGCACCAAATTATAACAGCACGTAGAAAGAAATCAGCTGGTGGGCTGCTATATAGGTCTCCAGTGAGAACGCCCTTCCATAGCTGTTGAAGTTCCTCCACAAGAGGCTCCATGAACAAATCAAAATCCTTTCCAGGACTTTTTGGACCTGGGATGAGCAAGGCCATCATGTAGTTTGATTCTTTGGTGCAGACATTTGAAGGCATGTTGTAAGGGATAACAAGCACTGGCCACATGCTATATGTGGCGCTCTGGTGGCCAAATGGGTTAAATCCATCTGAAGCTAAGCCAAGTCTAATGTTTCTCGGGTCAGCAGCAAACTCTTTGTGTTTATCATTGAAGCTTTTCCACTCACTACCATGAGATGGATGTCTCATTACATTCTGATCTCTGTACTCCTGGTTCCTAGAATGCCACAGTACATCCTCTCTTGTTTCAGCATCATGAAACAACCTCTGCAATCTTGGTGTAATTGGAAAATGCCTCAGAACATTATGAGGAATCCTCTTCACAGCATCGCCATCTTTCCATATTGATGATTTGCATTTTGGGCATTCACTTAAGTTGGCAGAATCCTTCCTGAATAGAACACAATTATTCTTACAAACATGGATCATATCATATCCAATTCCAACTGCACGAAGGAAATTCTTCAATTTACTTTAGGTGTGTGGCAGCTCAGACGCATCTGGGAAAGATTCGCGGAAAGCAGCCAACATCGCATTGAATGATTTGTTGGTCATCCACTTAGATGTCTTCACCTAAAGAAAGGTGACCATAGCTGAGAATACTGACAGCTTATTTCCTAGGGTGACAGCAATGTTGCATTGTTCCAACATGCGGGCCCACCGTTTTTCTTCTGCAGGTGAAAGTTCACGGAATGCACGAGCATTTCGTAGCATTGTTTCAATGTTGGTCAAACTCACTGGCTCCGCCACCACCACCTCCTCCTCCTCTTCCACCTGAGCATCAGGCAGATCAAGATGGTAATCTGCTGCTTCACGTAGTCAATAACATTGACGTTCACTGCTTCACCATGATGAACCCACCTAGTATATGTGACCGACATTCCATACAAGTGTAGATGATTTTGCACGGTTGACTGGGGTCTTGTAACTGAATTCATACAACTGCTACACGGGCAGAGCACATCTGATTTCGGACCACCGTACTCAGCTCTGATAAAGTTCATGAAGTTTTCAACCCCTCGACATATGCAGTGGAGAATCTTCGAGCAGAAGTTATCCAAGTCCTGTCCATCTGTTAGACATACAAATTAGTTCGTCTACTAGATATTACAGGAAAAACATATATTCATTTTTATGAAGTCCAGAAAAAAAATACCTAGGTCGATGTCTAAAGCTATGGCAAGATATTTGGACGAGCAGATCTAAGTAACGAAATATATGTAAAGCTAATTCAGCAAACATATTTGAGTGCCAAATTATGGCAGGCTATTTTAGTAGTCAATGAGGCCGAGCACACAGCCATCGAACTATCGAAGGACATCGCAGCAACAAAGATCGAGTATAAAACAGTGTAGAGCTATTTCACCTAACAGATTGGCTACTAGACCATGGAAATCTACGTCACAGTAAATATATGACAGGATATTTTAGCAACTAATCTACCTTGGCATGCCATCTCAGCTAAGAAGATTGAGTGGAGAACAGGGCAAGGAAGCTTCTTAAGCAGAACATATTGACAGTAAACTACTTCGGCAAACAGTGAGATTAACAGCATCTATCAGCTAACATTCAGCGCTACACCGACATGAGCGGGGCCTCAGTCTAGAATGCGCGTACCATGGGAGAAGCTGACCGATGTGCGTCTCCACACGAATGTCGCCAGCGGTGGCGGCGCTGACCGCCGTGCGCCTCCACAAGAACGTAGCCAGAGGTGGCGGCGCGGCTAGAGGATGGCAGTCTACGAGAGCGTACTATGGGAGCGAGAGGATCGCCGAACCGCGGCGCCGACGTATCGGCGCGGCGGGGAGGGTGGCTTTGGCGGAGCGAATGGAGTGGAGGGGGACAGGGGGGAGGGGGGTTTGGGGAATATTATTGGCTAGTTGGCCGAAGGGCGGTTGAATAGGTTTTGGGGGGAATTTTTGGGTGTGTGGGGGGGAGGATTTTCGCGCGGTGGGCGGGGGGATTTTGGCGCATGGTCGGTTTCTCCAAGTGCAGTCCCACGTGTCAGTGAAGAGGCAAGCTGAAGCGCGTTCCGTTTGCGCGAGCCGTGTGCGGGACAGAACGTGTGTGGGGTGCAATGCGACCGCGACAGGAGTTCTATGAGTGTACCGCATTTTTTCCTTTTAAACTAGGTGCTTCGCCCCCACAAAAAAATATGTTGCTTCGCGCGATCCATCGATACTACTACTAGTAATCCGGTAATCCCGACTAAAACGGCACGGCCGGGTCTTTTCCTGCGCGATATGCTGGGAGGTTGGCTTAGTTGGGTTTTTTAGGACGAGTAATGCTACACCTACGTAATCCCAGTTACGTAATTAACGTAATGTGAAACGTGTGAGCTGTTGATTATAGATTGGGGGGAGGGAGGGTCCCACCACCATGAAAATCAGGGGAGGAGAGAGAGAGGCAATTTACGTTAACCCTTTCGTAGGTTCCCGTAGGTGTAGAAAGATGTGTCCGATCATGCAATATAGGCCGTCCGATCTATATCTAACGGATAGGAAGGGAACCATGACAATTTACCCGCACTCCTCTCCACGTTTGCAGATAAGGCTATCCCTCATTCATCCTTTTCTCCCACAAGATCTTGATCTTCCGTGCAACGCACGGGCATTTTGCTAGTACTCCTACAATATGTATATTATTGTGAAAGTTCATATACACCGGCCGAGATTAATGCAAACATGGCAGATTTTCATTACATTTCGAACTTTTATAGGACAAAAAAATAAAAGAAACCCGACCCTAAACCTATTCTACGGCGGCGACCGACGTCCTCCATCTGTGATCTCCATGTACGGGGGCGGGGTTCAAGACCCATGAAGTGAAGGTGCGGTCTCCGGCGAGGAAAAGTAGAACACGGGAGACGGACCGGCCAGTTGGCACACCATGCCTTGCCGCCTCCCATGCCCTACTCATCCTCGGAGGAGTCCCCGACCTCAACGGTGCCGGACGTTGGACGGCAGCAAGTAGGACGCGTGGTTGACGGTGCTCACGTTGTCGGCCGCCAGCGTGGCCACCGCTTGTGCGGCGACTTCAGCGAGGGCGGCGACCTCTAGCTCCATCCCCGAAGACAAGCTCTCCCGCAGAGCGTTCGCGCTTGCGGTCATGGTGGATGTGGTTCCAGGTAGGAGGACGATGTGCTATGGTGTGGAGGTTAGCTAGGCGTTGCCGCTTTAAGTATCGCATTCCGGTGAGGCTAAGCATCCGGGTGCGTCATTAAGTCGCCGGAGTTGTTCCTCGGGCACCGAGCCTCTTAATGACGACATACGAATGGACGGCATGAATGCGAGCAGCTGGCGCCGGCTGGGAACGCACCGCGCGACGGCGCGAGGGACGAGGGTTTTGGTGTGCCAGGGTAGTCAGCTGCGGTCGTGGCAACGTTGGAGATGCCCTTTGCTCACATGTGATCCCCGCATGTCATTGAAAAAGCAAGACGACCCGGCATGGTCTCAGGTCCAGAGGATGCTGTTCGCCGCGCTACACCACTCCGCGGACGCGTCGCGGCGCCCCGTGCATCCTCGACGAGCCGGGTGTTGGGGTGTGTTTGGATTGTGGCCAAAGTGCACCTTGCCAAAATTTTGGTCATGACCAAAAGATTGGTCTTTGTTTGGATGGTTGCCATTTTTTGGCATGCCAATGAACTCTAGCCAACTCTAGTTCATTTTTCTTGCCAATGTCGGCCAAATCATGGGAAACCAATACCTCAACCAAAATTTTGGTCATGACCCAAAGATTGGTCTTTGTTTGGATGGTTGCCATTTCTTTGGCATGCCAATGAACTCTAGCCAACTCAAGTTCATTTTTCTTGCCAATGTCGGCCAAATCATGGGCAACCAATACCTCAACCAAAATTTTGGCTACCCAATGCTTTGATGGGGCAACCTTGGGCACAAACCAAACATACCGTTGGTCGTGCCACAGCACTAACGCCACCCTCAGCAAACTGAAACCGACCGTGTCTAGTGACGATATGAGCGTGTCGCTCACCGCGGTCGCCGTGTCCAGAGGCAGTGCTGGAGCTGCGCCCCGTTGTTGGCCCCAACGACCCACATGAACGGTTGTCGGTGGCGAGGAGGTCGTGGGCCAGCTCCTCCATTGGACTAGTCTGCGCTACATCGTCCCGACGGGTGTGCCCCACATGTCTGTTTCCCTGTTTTCCCGGCCATATTTGAGCGTCAGTGCTCCACGTTGCGCATTAGGCCTTTCACTATGTAGGCCAAGCGACAATTTATTGTTTATTTGAGCTATTCAAGTATAATCATGTGACGTTTGCTTATTTCGCATTCCTCTCCAACCCTCTTCTCCATCGATCATGTCGCCCTCCAGTCGAGTCCATCCTCCCGCATGCCTCACTTGAACATTCCGCCGAGTATCATTCGCATGTACCCACCCTAGTACTCTTTCAAGAGATCTCCGGACCCCAAGATGAAATCGAGGGGGAACGAGTGGGGGCACGTGATACCTAAGGCAGATTCAAAATTTTGAAGCGGTGATCATAGCATCCGCAAATCATATATAAAGGGTATTCAATGTTCGTTTCGTTTTTGAACATACAGTATACTCCCTCCTATCCTTTCTACTCCCTCCTTCCATCTACATTGGGCCTAATGCATTTTTCAAGACCGCCTTTGACTATTGACAAGATTAATAGTACATGACATATATAATGCGAAAATTATATCATTGGAAGCTCCTTTCACATACGAATTTGATGGTATGCTTTATTTAAGTTGCATGTCATATATTATTGCTCTACCTTTTGGTCAAAGTTAGCCTCGAAAACGCATTAGGCCCTATACAAATGGAAGGAGGGAGTAGTTTACGTATAAGTTTTATGTGTAGTCAAAGTATATCTACTTTGATAAAAAAAGGTATCAACATTCAACAATGCCCAATCAATATTGTTATATTCATACGTACTCCTAGATTTGTACTCGAGATTGTTTCCAATTTGACTATTGACAAGATTAATAGTACATGAGATGTATAATGTGAAAATTATATCATTGGAAACTCCTTTCACATACGAATTTGACCGTATGCTTTGTGTAAGTTGCATGTCATATATTATTACTCTAACATTTGCTCAAAGTTAGCCTCGAAAAACGCATTAGACCCTGTATGCTTTGTGTAAGTTGCATGTCATATATTATTACTCTAACATTTGGTCAAAGTAGTATAGTGGAAGTGGATCCTCTGACGTAGGTATCCCTGCCTTACCCTCCCTTTCGGTCACTTACTGGCGGACCCCATGCTTGCTAGGCCCCGCATGTCAGTTACTCAATGGGTTCGGCCACGTCAGGGGATCCTCATCCGTAGTAATACTCCCTCTGTTTTTATTTACTCTGCATAGAACGGAGGGAGTGGTGGTATAATAAATGACGCGGGCGAGGGAGGGGGAGGGACGCCGGTTTGCTCTCAACTACGGTCCCACAAGCGAGCGAAAACGCAAGACGAAGCGCGTTCCATTCGGTGGGCGACATGTAGGGTCCAGCGTGCTGGGCTGCAACGCGAACGCGACAAGAGCGATGTATAGTCAAAACCAATTGACCGGTCATCACCGGAACCACTATTCACACCAGAACCTTCGCTGCTCGGCCTACGCCAGCCACTGCCTGAAAACCACACCAAATCTCCAGCCCATTACCCCACCTTTCGATCCCCTAGCGTGCATCAAGCGTCCCCTAGTTCGCCGAAAAGCCATGGTGCACCACAAGATCACTTACTACAAGATGCTGACGCCGGAGCGCCGCGCAGAAATCGCGGTGGCGGTCGGCGCCACAGACCTCTGTTCCCAAGCTCGCTTTGCGGCGGGCCAATCCCCGAGTTCTCTAGAGTCAAGCTACGAGGAGGAGGAAGCCGATACAATGTTCATGGCGGAGGTCGCGGCGCAGAAGGCCCCTGATGGGTATGAGACGATGGACGTCGACTTCGTGCCAGCGTCCGAGCCCCGCATGGTGCAGGCGGACTAGTGGTTCAACATGGCGATACTAAAGGAGGACCGGGAGGCAGAGGCTCAACTCGATGTGGAGCGCACGCATGCCGCTGCCATCGAGGCTCTCCTACAGGCGGAACCGGATGTCGTGGATGTGAACCGGGCGGCGGAGGCTCAACTTGAGGCGGAGCGCGTGGATGCCGCTGCAATCAAGGCCCTCCTGTAGGCGGAACCGGACGTCCTGGACTTGAACCGGGCGGCGGAGGCTCGACTCGACGCAGAGCGCATGGATGCCGCTGCCATCGAGGCCCTCCTGCAGGCGGAACCGGACGTCCTCAACTTGAACCGGGCTGCGCTCTCGTCCGTGCAGAGCGCCCGCACGCTCCGCTTGAACGAGTAGCTGGAGGCCGAGGACAACCACGGTGCGGAGACACACGTCGGCAGCGACAGCTGGTTCGCGCCGGCAGCCAAAGACGACGAGGCCGTCTCTTTCCGCGAGCAGTGATAATTTTTCTTTATGTTGTTGTTTTCATGGATCTTTTGCTATGTAAAAACATATATTTGTTATGCAAGTCGCCTGACTTGGGTTAGTCTACCATTTCAGGCGGTTGGATGAATATCCTACGTCTCCTAACCCTTCTTTCCTTCTTCCTCACTTCTTCTTCCCCAACGGACCACCGCACGGACCACCGCACGGGCCGTACGAAAATTATGTGTTAGCGATAGGATGGCTGAGTTTGGTGTGTTCACATGCGACAGCACGTGTCAGTGATGGTGCGTTCCCTTGGTTGGGTTTGTGGCATGTAGGAGCGACTGGGTGAGGGTGCGGTGCGACCCGGCGTGCAGGAGCGACCGTGTGAGGGTGCGGGGCGACCGCGATAGCCATGCGCAAGTGTACCTCTTTCTCATTTTGAAAAATTTAGGCAAGCTTGGCAAAAATGTGTGGCGAAGTTTGGCAATGCAATGCCTAGACCCAAATAGGATAAGTACGTACTCCCTCCGTTTCTTTTTAGTATGTACTAGGAGTACTAGTGTTAAAAAAGAAAGGCTGGGTTTTCTTTTGCGGGATTTAATCGATACAAATCCTCGTTTCACGTGTCAATTAATGTGTATTTTCTTCTCCACATACCAAAGAGCTAACCATCTCACTCCTCATCGCTTGATTAATGAAGCGCCATGCAAACCAACCTTCTCACTTCCGCATGCATGCAGGGGATATTAATGTCCTTGGTTGCTAACCCCATCAATTTTGCCTCGATTAGTGTTAGTGGCCCTTTCCAAATTGTAATTTTGATATACTGGCCTTGTGTACAAAAAAATGGAGGTAGTAACTATATTTGACATCCTTCCCCATTGTGGTGACGTTGACGATATTTTTTTGTGGTGGTTTGGCGAAGTGCGTTCGACGGAGAACACCATTTGCATCCAGGAAGTCCTTTACTAGTACTACTAGGAGTAACTAATGCGGTGAGATGGCTTCTCGAAGAAGACGATGGAGAAGCAGAGTCAGCGAAGAGTGAGATGATGGTTGCTTCGTCCGTGCTTTTGTGATTTGACGCCTCACTACTTTGTTATTTGTGATAGAAGGGACAGGGGAGTAGACTCTGTGCTCTATACTGTAGTACTACATGTGCCCAAGCATGGGAGAAATAGGAGAGACATTGCATTTTTCTATTCCTTTAGTAAATCAATCATGGAGGTTCGGTTCCATCTTTTTCGCTTTGGCAACACCGTCCACAATGGTTCCCACGATGCCAAAAGCTATTTTCACATTTGGCTACACATTGTGGATGCCCTTAACCGTACCACTTGGTTTTGCTCTTGTGTGCTATCTATACAAATCTCAATTATATTGATCCAAAAAATTATAGAATCGAGATTAGTAAAAAGGAGGTGATTTTGTCGCGCGGATGGCGAGGGAGGTTTCTTTTTTGAGAAATGCTACATTCACGTAATTGTTTACGTAAAGTTACGAACTGATGTGATGCGGGACTATTTGATTGGATTAAAGGAGAGGATTAGGCCCACCCCATCTCAAAATCAGGGGGGCATATATAGATTAGATGGAAAGTATACATAGCAGCTACGTAGCCCTTTGTAAGTCTAGGATTAGGCTTCTTATTTTCGGAGGACGTTGTCCTTGCGGTTTGCCAACATGCGGTCCCACGTGTCAGTGCTTTACGAAGCCGTTCTGCGTCCCACATGAGGCAGAACAACTGCAGAAGCAACACGTGGTTAAGTTGAAGAAGATGAGGAAGAAGCGGATTCAGCAACGAGTGAAATGATGGTTGCTTCGTCCCTCCAACTTAACTACGGGAAAGGTGCAGCTTTGTGATTTGACGCCTCATTGCTCATTACTACGCCGGCGCCATGACTGGGGTGCTTCACCCCGGCTACTCTTCACTGTATTCCGGTATGGCACGTGGACCCGGTAGCTTGATATCCCACATGTCGGCGAAAGGGACTAGAAGATTTATGAAAGCGAGCACTCCACTCTTACGACGGAGGAGTAGACGACACGACGGCCCAGTGCACTGTCACTTGTACTGTATAGTACTAGTATAGTTTTGCTATTTCGCACGATCCATCGATACAAACCCGATTAAACAGGAAAGGACAGGATTTTTCCCGCGCGGTAGATGATACTGGCCATACATTTCAAAGGCAACTTTAATGTATGCAAACTGAATAATTATAAGTAACAATATGATATCTAGTAAAACTAAAAACACATATGATTTATTGTGTTAGAGTGTAGTAGTAGTGTTGTATTGCATAGTTGTTAGATGTAACATGCGAGAACGTGTAGAGATGTAGTATTGCATAGTTGTTAGTTTTGCGGTGATTATACGGTCACTTGCTCACAACTCAGCATCGGATTGCGTGGCGCCATGTTGACTAGTTAAATTGACCACATTCATTGTGGGTCCCACCTGTCAGTTCGCATAGGCAAAAGGTCAGATAAACACAAATTTACGCAGGCGCGACAATTCATTGTGGGTCCCACCTGTCAGTGCGCGGGAATCACCTGGTTGTGTATGTGTCTGTCAGGGCCTGATGTGTGCGCATGCACGTGTAGGTTGAGCACTTGAGCGTGAGAGTGTGTGTTGGTCGTGTGGTGTACTAGTGTGTGCATGCATGCGTGTGTGTGTGTGCGTGTGAGTGTTGCGTGCGTGCGTGTCAGTGTTGCGTGCGTGCGTGGCTGCGTGTGTACGTGTGAGTGTTGCGTGCATGCGTGGGTGCATGTGTTTGTGTGACTGTTGCATGGATGCAGTTCGTGTGCATGCGTGCGTGTGTGTATAATCACCACACCAGCTCCTGTGTGTTAAAACAGACAGCTCAGCATACCAATACAAGGCCACCTTGTCCGCTGTGCCCGCGGTCATGACTTCGAACCACCGTCCAAATATTTTTTTGTCGTTTGTTTTCATTCTTACTAGCAAGATGCCCGTGTGTTGCACGTAACATCAAGATGCATTTGTATGACTTGTTTATATTGTGAGAGAAAAGGATGAACGAGGGAAGGCCTTATTTGCAAATGTGGAGAGGTGTGTGGGTACCTTTTTGCAAAATTGCCATAGTTTCTTTCCTATCCGTCAGATATAAATCGGACGGCCTATATTGCAGGATGGCAGGCACACCATCATCACCAACTCTGTTTTTTATAAGAGTGTATTTTATAAGAGTGTAGATGTAGAGTAGATACAAGTCGACAGGTGGGCACGATGGTAGTGAGATAATGTGATGCAACACTAGAGGTGCCACGTGGAGCGTTTAACTGGTCAACTAGTCATGTCATGAGCAAATACAGAGTTGTACGGTGAGCCCATGACTGCATAATAACCACTAAACATAAATGGTGACCGAAATGAGTGGATTCTAAAGTCCAATGTACGTATCATGCTTTCACTTCAAATACAATGATTGTCATTGCATATATCGCGAGAGAAAGATGAAACATGCCTGAATTTTCTGGGGGGGCTTACTTTTAGAGGACCTGGAGATAGTTTTTAAAGCATACGTGAAAGGGCCTACAGGGGGGTATGCGATGGAGATAGAGATGCTCTTCGTTTCTCTTTATTATGACTAACTTTGTATATAGTATAAAAATATACAAATTCATAGTGCGGAATAAATATCATTGTGGGCACCATGCAATGCAAATTAGCGTTCATACTCCTCCATATAACTTTGTAATGTTGTATATATGTAGAAACTCTAAAATATTTTTTGGCCACACTTTATTCAAAAGGAATGTTGTATGCGAAATAAACATGAAGAGAGGGCTTTTTAGATCAATGGGGTACGTGATGTAACATGTGTGAATGTGTAGTTGATGCATTTGGGGGGGGCTAGAGAGGTATGTGTGTGTATTACGTATTCGAGAGAGGCATGGATAGAGGGGCCGACCGGGGGGGGGCGTGGGAGAGATAGCACGAGAAATGAGAATGGTCTAGAGAGAGAGAGAGACGAATATGACGTCATGACAAGAGATTCCATTCTGTTGAGTGTGTATATGCAAGGGGGGAGGGAATAGAGGCACCAGGAGAAATTTTCTATGTGTGTGGTGTTTGTGTTGGTATTCGTGGGTGTGAGAAGATAATGAGATGTGGGGGCAGAGGGTGTGTCACCGTGTGAGGTCCGGTGGGTCGAGGTGAGGCCCTTCATTCTGTTCCGTCCTGCGCCACATTCGTTGGCCCGTGACGCATTTAGGAAGACCCATGGATGACTAGTCATACAAGATAAAGATAGCAGAATTGTGAATGACTCTGTGTCCACTGACAAAGCCAGCTAGGATTTGTAGCCCTAGGTTCTCGGACTAAGGTAACCCCTTTATCTCTGATATTACTATTCATCCAACCTAACTTTAAGTGGCATCCTACAGAATGCTCTGCTAGAATCATACTCGTCGATTAGGAAGAGAGGTGTGAGACAATGCGTGAGAGACAGGCGTAAAGATAATGTGTTTACATGAGACACGTAGGCAGGTCCATGTATATAGAAAGGGTCGATGAGGATTGTGCGTGTGTATGTTTGCGAGAGGAAGAGTGCTTGTGATAAAGGTTAGTGAAAACAGTTGTAAATGGTTACGAGAGAGAGGGAGGGTTATATCTAGAGCATGTGTGCGAGAAAGACACGTCGGGAGAGAGTGTGTGAGCATGTGTGAGAGACCACCGATGGAGAGTGAAACTACACGTAAAAGACTACTCTACACATTGATTAAATATATAAATTGTATCCAAATATTAGGATGGGATCATGATATTTGCAATTCGCGTAAGGAGCGGTCATTGATCCATCAGACATCTAGATTCTATCGAATTTGAGCATGTCTATGTTATTATTTGACACAATTGATCCACATAGTTAGTATTTTGAACTCCGGACAATTCATCGCTTTAGCAATCGAATATAAACGTGAGTATAGTTCATGTTGTGTGTGTAAAGCACATTATACATACGAAAGTTACACAATGGACATTATAAATAGCTACTACCTATGAACTAGCATACATTTGAATTCAACTTAAGGTGGTTTAAAAAAATCGAATTCAACATGAAGTCCATTCAATTATTTGAATTTGATATCATGGCATTTGTAAACCATACCTAAATTACAGGGGCACCAATCTTTGCTCTGATTTTGTACATAATAGCATATGTAGTCGTGTACAAAATAGATTCAAATTTCGCTCCTCCATTCCAAAATAATCATAGTTATAGGATTTTCAAGTGTCAAAATTTCAAAAAGAAGCGGATAATTTAATGAGGTTTTCAAACATACAAGGTCAAATATAATGTTGTATATTTAGGTCAATCCTCATAGTTCAAGAGTACTCTAAACGTCAATGCTTGTGTTTCAAAATTTCGAACGAAGCGCCAAAAGAGCCTCTACTCGCCCGAAACCGCGTGAGACCAATGTTTGGTAGTACAAGGAAATTACTTTTCTAATAACTCCGACCCGTGAAACCTACCGGCCCGACATCCAAAGGTCTAAACAGGGGTAGGTTTGTAGCTTCATCTAGACGCCACGCAACCGCATCCGAAAAACATTCATACACAATGGAGCCTAAGCACACATGCGCGCGGCCGAAATTGCTCCCGCCCACTATTTGGGACACCTAGGATTACCTTCCTACCCCCGACCGCAGTAGGTCCCAAATTTAAGAGGGGGGAAAAGTGTAACGCCCTCGATGCGGCTATATCTCCCACGTGTCGAAGCACGACTTAGAGGCATAACCGCATTGAAAGCAATGTCGCAAGTGAGGTAATCTTCACACAACCCATGTAATACTTAAGGGAAAGAGATACATAGTTGGCTTACAATCACCACTTCACACAATACATGAATAAAGCATTACATCATCCAAATACAATCAGGGCCCGATTACGGAGCCAAAATAAAAGAAGACTACCCCAAATGCTACACAGATCCCCGATCGACCCCAACTGGGCTCCACTACTGATCAACTAGTACGAAACAACATAAAGGACAAGATCTTCATCGAGCTCCTCCTTGAGCTTGGTTGCGTCATCTGCACGGTAACCTCGGCACTTGCAAGCTGGTTTTGGAAGTATCTGTGAGCCACGAGGACTCAGCAATCTCGCACCCTCGCGATCAAGACTATTTAAGCTTATGGGTAAGGTAAAGGTATGAGGTGGAGCTGCAGCAAGCGACTAGCATATATGGTGGCTAACAAACACAAATGAGAGCGAGAAGAGAAGGCAAAGCACGGTCGAGAAACTATGATCAAGAAGTGATCCTAGAACGACCTACGTCAAGCATAACTCCAACACCGTGTTCACTTCCCGGACTCCGCCGGAAAGAGACCATCACGGTTACACACGCGGTTGATGCATTTTAATTAAGGTCAACTTCAGGTTTTCTACAACCGGATATTAACAAATTCCCATCTGCCCATAACCGCGGGCACGGCTTTCGAAAGTTCAAATCCCTGCAGGGGTGTCCCAACTTAGCCCATGACAAGCTCTCACGGTCAACGAAGGATATTCCTTCTAGCGGGAAGACCCGATCAGACTCGGAATCCCGGTTACAATACATTTCGACAATGGTAAAACAAGACCAGCAAAGCCACCCAGATGTGCCGACAAATCCCGATAGGAGCTGCACATATCTCGTTCTCAGGGCACACCGGATGAGCCAGACGTCGGGTAAGCCAGCCCAGAGTTGCCCCTGTTAGCCTCAGACATCGCTCGGTTGGACCAACACTTAGAGGAGCACTGGCCCGGGGGGGTTAAAATAAGATGACCCTTGAGTCTGCAGAACCGAAGGGAAAAGAAAAGGCTAGGTGGCGAATGGTAAAACCAATGTTGGGCCTTGCTGGAGGTGTTTTATTCAAGGCGAACGGTCAAGGGGTTCCCATTATAACCCAACCGCATAAGGAACGCAAAATCCGGGAACATAACACCGATATGACGGAAACTAGGGTGGCAAGAGTGGAACAAAACACCAGGCATAAGGCCGAGCCTTCCACCCTTCACCAAGTATATAGATGCATTAATTAAATAAGATATATAGTTATATCCCAGCAAGTAAACATGTTCCCACAAGGAACAACATCTCCATGCTCGAACAAGGAACAAACTTCAATCTTCACCTGCAACTAACAACGCTATAAGAGGGGCTGAGCAAAGCGGTAACATAGCCAAACAACGGTTTGCTAGGACAAGGTGGGTTAGAGGCTTGGTTCAACAATATAGGAGGCATGATAAGCAAGTGGTAGGTTTCGCAGCATAGGCCTAGCAAAAGAGCGAGCAACTAAGCAAGCAAAGATAGATGTGATTTCGAGGGTATGGTCATCTTGCCTGAAATCCCGCAAGGAAGAAGAACGAGTCCATGATGAAGACAAACGGACATAGACGAACGGGTCCTCACAAACGCGACGTTATCGGATCCAACCCGAAGAAGCAAACACCGAAAATAAGCACACAACATAGTAAACAACCAACACATGAACATGGTATGATATGCGTGATGCGGTATGCGATGCATATGCATGATTTGACAAGGAATGATTGAATCTGGCCTCACCTTGGAAATACAAGAGTGCCACTGGAAAGGTGAGGTGATTTCGGTTGAAATCGTTATAAAGAACACCAGAATCGGATGCACGGTTTGGAAATGGAAAGCAAAACAAATATGGCACCGGTCTGCGATAAACAGCAAGTAGCCATATAAATGCAACAAGACAAACATGCTACAGCACTCAAACATGGCAACAAAATACATGGCAGGGATCCACTCATGAAGCTTGAGTATTCTATAGTCTCACCTAAATAGCTTGGCGTAATCATGGTCATAGCTGTTTCCTGTGTGAAATTGTTATCCGCTCACAATTCCACACAACATACGAGCCGGAAGCATAAAGTGTAAAGCCTGGGGTGCCTAATCAGGTAGCACACTTTCGAGCATGAAAACTATATGCTATAGGAACTTAACATGGAAAAGCAAGGCATGGCATGGAGATACTCAAAGAGTTTAACAAAAGTCCCTTAGTGACCTTGAGCCAAAAGGGATCAGAAAATACAATTGCAAGCATGTGAACATGGCAAAACATAATTAGACCACAGACTTAGTGAAAAACTGGAGCATGCAAATCAGATATCAAGTAGGCATGTTTACGAGCTCGATGAACTCACTACAGAGCAAGGCATGACAGTCTAAGCATACACCCATCAAGAATACACATTATACAAGCTAGACATGGCAAGAACAATAACATGGCATGCACGGATCAACTACAACATCCTCGGCAAAATCGCTAACAAGTAGACAATCTGTCCAGATTCACGAAATAGCAAAAGTAGAACTCAATTAACTCAAGCTAGGTTTCTCCATAAATGCAAAAAAGACATGGATGGATAGAGCACCACAAGATTAACAGATCATCCTTACTGATCATCCTCAAAAGAGACACGGATCACTAGGAAACAACATGAACATAAGGCATATTGATAAAAACAGATCAAGGACTTAGTGGAATTGCTAAGTCCCTGAAATCAGCATTAACAAATGCACCACTTTGCAAGCTTGTGCTAGCCACCACACATATCACAAAAATACATGGTTGACACCTCTGGAAAGATGGCATGGCATATAACAAAACACATGTATAGCTCAGGAGCATATCATGCACACATTAATCATGGCAAAAATGACAAATAGCTATTTGATGCAGCAGATCTGACAATTATCTCAAATAGCACTCTTCCAACAGCATTTCGGGCATCAAGCCGAACTCAAATGAAAATGATGCCATGAGATGAAATGATGTGCTCTCTGAGCCAAACATTTTGATATGCTACACGCATGAAACGGAGCTATGGATGAAAAGTTACGACAAGATGAACATGGGCATATGAATCTAGGAATTTCGGGGACTTTGTGAAATTTATACCTCCGCGAAAAATCAACGCGGGACGGAGAGAAGCGGGACGGCACGGATCCGGATCGGGGCGACGCGTTTCCTTGAGGGGAGGGGTGGATCTGATCCACTCCGAGTGGATCCGGCCGGAGTCTACTTCGGTGACCTCCGCGAGCTCCGGCGAGCTTGAATGGAGCCAAGGAGGAGGTCCGGCTACGGCCACGGGCTACGGGCGGCGCGGGGCGCCACGCCGGCGACGAGGAAGCTTGGCGGCGGGGCGGAGCTTGTGCGGTGTCGGTTGGCCGGCGGGAGGCGCATGGCGGCGAGGCGCCCGGCGGTCGATGGCGATGGCCAGTGGAGGAGGCGGCGGCGAGGCGTGCCGTGGCGGCGACGGGCGGTCGCGGGCGGGGCAGCGCCCGCGGTTGGCGGCGGCGGGATCTGGCCCGGTTCGGCCCCGCGCGGGCCGGATCTGGGCCGGCGGGCCTCGGCGGCGGGGAGGAGAGAGGAGGGCGCGGCGCGGGCTGATGTGGCGCGCTCCGGTTGGCCGGGAGCGGTCGCCGAGATGACGTGGCAGGCTCCCATTGGTCGGAGTGATGTGGCGGTGGCGGCGAACATGTCCGGTGGCGCGAGGAGGAAGACGCTAGGGTTTGGACTGCGTGAAAAATTCGGGGAGAGCCACATATATATAGGTAGAGGGAGCTAGGAGAGTCCAAATGAGGCGCGGTTTTCGGCCACGCGATCGTGATCGAACTCTCTAGATGATGGAGAGGGTTTTGGTGGGTTTTGGGCCAAAATGGAGGGGTGTTGGGCTGCAACACACACGAGGCCTTTTCGGTCCCTCAGTTAACCGTTGGAGTATGAAACAAAGTCCAAATGGCATGAAACTTGACAGGCGGTCTACCGGTAGTAAACCAAATCCACTTGGCAAGTCTCGGTCCAATCCGGAAATGTTTAACCCCCACACACGAAAAGAAGGTAGAAAGGACCACTGGAGGAGATAGGAGCGCCGGAATGCAAAATGGACAACGGGGAAAATGCTCGGATGCATGAGACCAACATGTATGCAAATGAAATGCACATGATGACATGATATGCAATGCATGACACGCAAGCAATGACAAAGCAACAACAGCGAAAAACTGGAGGACACCTGGGACATCGGTCACGGGGCGTTACAACACTCCACCACTACGAGAGGATCTCGTCCCGAGATCTAGAATGGCGCCGGAGGGACAACGGAAGAGAAAGAGAAGAGGTAAAACTAAGTTGCTTCATTGACAAATGAGTGAAAACACGAACCTTGAAGAGGTTAAGTCATTCCGTGAAAAGAATACAACGGAGATAAATGAAGTTGATAACTCTCCGTTAGAAAAAAGAACAAGGAACAACAACAAACTGCCTCCGGAACAAAATTAAGAATCGAATGGAATGAACGAAGGGAAACAAGATGTTGAGGGAGCACGCTTACAACAAATGCTAGAACGGAGTTGTTGGAAAACCAACAACGAAAAGAATAAGCTTGATATGGTCTTATGGAATACATCTCAAATTATGAGGTGACAACCTGCCATTCACGGGAAAAAGAATTGGAATGATATGAACGAGGAGACGAGAAACTTATTTCACCGGGAGGACAAATGAAGAACTTGGGACATTTGTAAGCACCATAATTAGCAACAATCCTTAGGGAAGGCTTTAGGTGGAATATAACCCCAGATAACTCCAATGACGAGATTGATGGATTTAAAATACCTCATTCTTAACACCATGTGAATCATGAAACATGAACTCAAATTATCAAGAATGGCGTAATACCACCTCCAATGACATGGTAGAAAGAATTGCACTCCGGATTACAATATGAAGAAAGCTTGAGCTTCTTAGAAAAGAATGTCGATGAAAAACTCGGAGAAGGAATTAAATCCTTTATGAACCATCATGTAGAACCTCCATGAAGAACTCCGGTAATGAAAGAATGATCAAACGAAAGAAAGAGAAGTTGAAAGCACAAGGTGAATCCTTGTAATGACTTAGATGGATCTCCGTGATGAAATAGTTGAAAAAAGGTTGGAACTTCGGGAAAAGAGAAGATGAACAATTGAGATCAAGAATTTGATGAGCCTCCGGAATAGGGAATTAATCATTTGGATGAAACAAGAATAAGAATTACATTATGCTTATCCTTCACCAATTAAATTGATGACAAACAATGGATTTGGCATACTACTTACTCTCGTAGAAAGATTAAGATAGATATAGCACAAACTTGAGAAAGTCTTCGACGATCCACTCGTAGAATTTGAAAAGCACGAATGCATAGATATGATACACGAAGGAAGAAAACTCTTGAACAAAACACCGTCAGAATTGAAAAAAAATGATTAAAACATGAAGAAACACCTTGAAGGATTAGCAATTAAACAAAGATGCTTGAGAGAATTTAGATCCATGAGAACGAAGAGATTACGAGCTGATTAGAGAATCCTTGATTTAGACACCGGTATGATTTAGAGTATGAGAGCTGAAAGCTGGACTGAATAAATCTTAGATGATGGGCTCCGGAGAATCAAATTGAAAAGAATCTTGAATTGCTCCGGATGGGTGAAAAGAATTCTCACAGACGAAAACAATTATGAGAGGATGGCATAACGCTAGAACCACGAATCTTGAAGAGAATGGAGCAAGATAGAGAGAAAAAATCTTCTTCGTCTTCAAAATCTGAGAATGATGATGAGAAACACCACCATGAATTGTTGAGGCACTCCGGAATGAAGAATGTAAAGGTTGAGCCAACGATGAAAAGAATTTGGAAGATCTTGGAGAAAAACATAAGACTGATGATAATTCATTCTTACGTCAAACTTCGAAAAGAATTTAAGAGTAACGCCGGGAAAATAAGAAGAGTTAGGTAAGATCCTGGGAAAAGACCTGTGGGTTAGGGCCCACTCAAAAGATACACCGTAGAACGATTTAAAAGAGAGAAGGCACCGGTTGAATTAGATGACTTGAATGAGATAACATCCTCGAAAGAGCTGGAATGAAAGCAGAGTGGAAACACGAATCTTCGAGATATCTTGAGCACTCCGGAACAATAGAATAGCGAGCACGGAATGATTATGAGGTGCACCGGTATGAAAAGGCATTAGAAACGAGGAAAAGGATTTGATTCACAAAGCTTGAATTGAATCCACCGGAGAAGAAAAGAACGAAGAATGATAAACTAGAAGCTCCGTTAGGATCTTCATGAGAATCACCGGATAAGAATATTGACTGGAAAAGGATGGAGAGACTTCACAAGAATAAAAGATACTTGATTACGAAATCTGAGTCATCGAAGAAAAGGGTCGGTGGGCGGGAAAAGAAAGACAACTTGAAGACGGATGAAAACAAATACCGTTGAGAAGAAGTGATAATTGATCTTGGGGGAGTTGAAATGATCGGATCCACTTGAAGAGAAACACGCCGGTTTAAAAGAAAATGGCATGACAATCTCGATTATCCAGAAGGATTAGTATTCACATAGGAGTATGAGAACACCATTTGGGGAAGGTATGGAATCAACATTTGCCTTCGAAGCAACTTGAATACCACAACTCAAAACAAAAACAAGGATTGGCTTGCAGAATAAGCCTGAACAAACATATGATAGAGATTTCGTTCGAAGTTTTCGTGGTGGGGCCTACACGGGCTTGATCGTACAGTACCATCATGTACAAGGCGGTGCACATGACATACGAAGCGTCCCCGAGTCGGCATAGCCACGGACTCTTTAAGACACAAAGAGACCACTGTAAAACCAACCGTGAATAGGCGGACCACTAGACGTCGAACCACAATTTCATATCATACATCTGTCGGAAAGATATCCTAAGAGCTACTTGAATTCCCACTTATAAACTCTCGAAATTTTCCCAGTTATGCAATCAGGTGTTGGGGATACAGGGGAAGCATGATATCTCACCCAAAACTAGCATATCCTAGATCCAGCTGTATCCATCCTTCAACACATAACCAAGAAACCTTCGGAAATCGTCTACCTCAACCTTCGAAAAGCATCCGTTATATGAGTTATGGCAATACTCCCGAACTCCCGCCCCAGTACAGGGTGGCGTCGAGGTTATCTCACCAACAACTGCATAAAAGAGATTTTCGATGTCGGCGAAACTAAACTCAGGTATTCCAGAACTACAACGGTAAAATTGTGACGACAACACCTTGGAGCTCAACTCCCCGGGACACTGCCACAACCCCTAAATGACAGGAGGCACCAAGAACAATGTGCTCGTCACAAAACCATCAGAACGATTCCAAGATACCCGCGTGATCCTAAATTTTTTTTTGTGAAAATTTGAGAAGAGAAGAGTCAAAACTCTACGTCAGGATGCCTCACCAGAGCGATGAAGGGACTGAGGAGTAAAAAGAATTCCTACCTCTCCGACATATATAATTCCAAAAAGACTCAAAACATTTTTCTAGACTCAACAACGGTTGCTAGTTTGATCAAGCAATGGGGCTCCTAAGGTCGGGGAAGGCTCTGATACCAACTTGTAACGCCCTCGATGCGGCTATATCTCCCACGTGTCGAAGCACGACTTAGAGGCATAACCACACTGAAAGCAATGTCGCAAGTGAGGTAATCTTCACACAACCCATGTAATACATAAGGGAAAGAGATACATAGTTGGCTTACAATCGCCACTTCACACAATACATGAATAAAGCATTACATCATCCAAATACAATCAGGGCCCGACTACGGAGCCAAAATAAAAGAAGACTACCCCAAATGCTACACAGATCCCCGATCGACCCCAACTGGGCTCCACTACTGATCGACTAGTACGAAACAACAGAAAGGACAAGATCCCCATCGAGCTCCTCCTTGAGCTTGGTTGCATCATCTGCACGGTAACCTCGGCACCTGCAAGCTGGTTTTGGAAGTATCTGTGAGCCACGGGGACTCAGCAATCTCGCACCCTCGCGATCAAGACTATTTAAGCTTATGGGTAAGGTAAAGGTATAAGGTGGAGCTGCAGCAAGCGACTAGTATATATGGTGGCTAACAAACGCAAATGAGAGCGAGAAGAGAAGGAAAAGCACAGTCGAGAAACTATGATCAAGAAGTGATCCTAGAACGACCTACGTCAAGCATAACTCCAACACCGTGTTCACTTCCCGGACTCCACCGGAAAGAGACCATCACGGTTACACACGCGGTTGATGCATTTTAATTAAGGTCAACTTCAGGTTTTCTACAACCCGATATTAATAAATTCCAACCGCGGGCATGGCTTTCGAAAGTTCAAATCCCTGCAGGGGTGTCCCAACTTAGCCCATGACAAGCTCTCACGGTCAACGAAGGATAGTCCTTCTAGCGGGAAGACCTGATCAGACTCGGAATCCCGGTTACAAGACATTTCAACAATGGTAAAACAAGACCAGCAAAGCCACCCAGATGTGCCAACAAATCTCGATAGGAGCTGCACATATCTCGTTCTCAGGGCACACCGGATGAGCCAGACGTCGGGTAAGACAGCCCAGAGTTGCCCCTGGTAGCCTCGGACATCGCTCGGTTGGACCAACACTCAGAGGAGCACTGGCCCGGGGGGGTTAAAATAAGATGACCCTTGAGTCTGCAGAACCCAAGGGAAAGAAAAGGCTAGGTGGCGAATGGTAAAACTAATGTTGGGCCTTGCTGGAGGAGTTTTATTCAAGGCGAACGGTCAAGGGGTTCCCATTATAACCCAACCGCGTAAGGAACGCAAAATCCGGGAACATAACACCGATATGACGGAAACTAGGGCGGCAAGAGTGGAACAAAACGCCAGGCATAAGGACGAGCCTTCCACCCTTTACCAAGTATATAGATGCATTAATTAAATAAGATATATAGTGATATCCCAACAAGTAAAAATGTTACCACAAGGAACAACATCTCCATGCTCCAACAAGGAACAAACTTCAATCTTCACCTACAACTAACAACGCTATAGGAGGGGCTGAGCAAAGCGGTAACATAGCCAAACAACGGTTTGCTAGGACAATGTGGGTTAGAGGCTTGGTTCAACAATATAGGAGGCATGATAAGCAAGTGGTAGGTTTCGCAGCATAGGCCTAGCGAAAGAGCGAGCAACTAAGCAAGCAAAGATAGAAGTGATTTCGAGGGTATGTTCATCTTGCCTGAAATCCCGGAAGGAAGAAGAATGAGTCCATGATCAAGACAAACGGACGTAGACGAACGGGTCCTCACAAACGCGACTTTATCGGATCCAACCCGAAGAAGCAAACATTGGAAATAAGCACACAACATACTAAACAACCAACAGATGAACATGGTATGATATGCGGGATGCGGTATGCGATGCATATGCATGATTTGACAAGGAATGATTGAATCTGGCCTCAACTTGGAAATACAAGAGTGCCACTGGAAAGGTGAGGTGATTTCGGTTGAAATCGTTATAAAGAACACCAGAATCGGATGCAAGGTTTGGAAATGGAAAGCAAAACAAATATGGCACCGGTCTGCGATAAACAGCAAGTAGCCATCTAAATGCAACAAGACAAACATGCTACAGCACTCAAACATGGCAACAAAATACATGGCAGGGATCCACTCATGAAGCTTAACAAAAGATGAACACTGAGCTACAGATAATTCATCCACTAAAAGGTTCAAACAAGCATGGCAAAAGGGCAATTGGTAAACAGATCTCAGACTTAGTGAAATTAACACAAGCCTGGAATTTCAGATCAGGTAGGACACTTTGGAGCATGAAAACTATATGCTACAGGAACTTAACATGGCAAAGCAAGGCATGGCATGGAGCTACTCAAAGAGTTTAACAAAATCCCCTTAGTGACCTTGAGCCAAAAGGGATCAGAAAATACAATTCCAAGCATGTGAACATGGCAAAACATAATCAGATCACAGACTTAGTGAAAAACTGGAGCATGCAAATCAGATATCAAGTAGGCATGTTTACGAGCTCGATGCACTCACTACGGTGCAAGGCATGACAATCTAAGCATACACCCATCAAGAATACACATTATACAAGCTAGACATGGCAAGAACAATAACATGGCATGCACGGATCAACTACAACATCCTCAGCAAAATTGCTAACAAGTAGACAATCTGCCCAGATTCACGAAATAGCAAAAGTAGAGCTCGATTAACTCAAGCTAGGTTGCTCCATAAATGCAAAAAAAGACATGGATGGATAGAGCACCACAAGATTAACAAATCATCCTTACTGATCATCCTCAAAAGAGGCACGGATCACTAGGAAACAACATGAACATATGGCATATTGATAAAAACAGATCGAGGAGTTAGTGGAATTGCTAAGTCCCTGAAATCAGCATTAACGAATGCACCACTTTGCAAGCTTGTGCTAGCCACCACACATATAAAAAAAATACATGGTTGACACCTCTGGAAAGATGGCATGGCATATAACAAAACACATGTATAGCTCAGGAGCATATCATGCACACATTAATCATGGCAAAAATGACAAAGAGCTATTTGATGCAGCAGATCTGATAATTATCTCAAATAGCACTCTTCCAATAGCATTTCGGGCATCAAGACGAACTCAAATGAAAATGATGCAATGAGATGAAATGATGTGCTCTCTGGGACGAACATTTTGATATGCTACACGCATGAAACGGAGCTATGGATGCAAAGTTACGACAAGATGAACATGGGCATATGAATCTAGGAATTTCAGGGACGGCACAGATCCGGATCGGGGCGACGCGTTTGGTTGAGAGGGGTGGATCTGATACACTCCGAGTGGATCCGGCCGGAGTCTACTTCGGTGACCTCTGCGAGCTCCAGCGAGCTTGAATGGAGCCGAGGAGGAGGTCCGGTGACGGCCGCGGGCTACGAGCGGCGCGGGGCGCCACGCCGGCGACGAGGAAGCTTGGTGGCGGGGCGGAGCTTGCGCGGTGGCGGTTGGCCAGCGGGAGGCGCATGGCGGCGAGGCGCACGGCGGTCGGTGGCGATGGCCGGTGGAGGAGGCGGCGTCGAGGTGCACCGTGGCGGCTACGGGCGGGGCAGCGCCCGCGGTTGGCGGCGGCGGGATCTGGCCCGGTTCGGCCTCGCGCGAGCCGGATCTGGGCCGGCGGGCCTCGGCGGTGGGGAAGAGAGAGGAGGGCGTGGCGCGGGCTGATGTGGCGCACTCCGGTTGGCCGGAAGCGGTCGCCGAGATGACGTGGCAGGCTCCCATTGGTCGGAGTGATGTGGCGGCGGCGGCGGACATGTCCGGTGATGCGAGGAGGAAGACGCTAGGGTTTGGACTGCGCGAAAAATTCGGGGAGAGCCACATATATATAAGTAGAGGGAGCTAGGAGATTCCAAATGAGGTGCGGTTTTCGGCCACGCGATCATGATCAAACGCTCTAGATGATGGAGAGGGTTTTGGTGGGTTTTGTGCCAAAATGGCGGGGTGTTGGGTTGCGACACACACGAGGCCTTTTCGGTCCCTCGGTTAACCGTTGGAGTATCAAACGAAGTCCAAATGGCACGAAACTTGACAGGCGGTCTACCGGTAGTAAACCAAGGCCACTTGGCATGTCTCGGTCCAATCCGGAAATGTTTAACCCCCACACACGAAAAGAAGGTAGAAAGGACCACCGGAGGAGATAGGAGCGCTGGAATGCAAAACGGACAACGGGGAAAATGCTCGGATGCATGAGACCAACATATATGCAAATGAAATGCACATGATGACATGATATGCAATGCATGACACGCAAGCAATGACAAAGCAACAACAGTGAAAAACTGGAGGACACCTGGCACATCGGTCACGGGGCGTTACACAAAGTTCGTACTCTGCCCAAATTTCAAACTAGTGTGTCTCATCTTTTGTTCAAAAAAGCCAAAAACAAGCGTGTCCCAGACCGAAACATGGTTCCCCCCCCCACCCATTCGATTCCCCATTCGTATTCCGTGGGCGCCAAAACTACCTCTCCACTAGCCGCAAAACCCCGGCGTCCTCCGTCTGCCACCCCATACCACCCATCAACCGCCGCCCTCCTCCATCACGCCGGAGCCGATACCCTGACGTCGTCGTCCACCGCAACCTCAACCGCAACGCCCTCCGCGGCTAGTAGTTGAAGCCGAGGCCGAGCCGTCCGTACCCGAGCCAGTTCAACTACGCCGTCCTGCGCCTCATCGCTGCTGCTCCAACTTCCCCACCCTCCACCGCACCGGAGTTGTTCCTGCTACGCCATCCTTCGCCGCCTCGGATATGCTTCCCCTCCGCCGACATACGGCCACGGCAACACAGTCAACAATTTGGCCATGGGTTCGTCCAAGCATGCACCCTCCAGAACATCGGTTTCCTGGTAAAAACAAGAAGATCGGCGCGACATGTGGGGGTGACCACACCGGCAACCGAAAAAGGTACTCCTCTTCCCTTATTCGTGCAAATCTTACGTCTATGCTTGCACGGTATTCATCCCACAGAAGACACTAGTTGACCGCTTCTTCTTGATACTAGATGTTCCTAGTAACTTGTGATGCACAAGGTTTCTCCTCATATACTATTTCACCTTAGCTAGAGGTCCGTCGCCCCCCAGAATTTCAATTTCTGGCCACTTGATTCCCAATTAACGGAAGCATTCCCCAGCGTAACAGGCGCTAGTACACCTATTACGCCGGGGAAGCAGCGCCTTGGTGTTTATCATAGGGGCGTGTGCAGCCTAGAGCTACTGGCGCCTGATCTGGTGGTCGGCCGGGATTAAAGGGATGGCCTGGGGGCGCTGCCAAGCATGGCGGTGGTGTTAGGTCGATGGGAGGGCGGGGCAGCGGAGGCAAGGGTCTGGGCTGGTGGTCACTGGCGGTTCGAGAAAGATCGTCAACAGTGACTGGCGGGAGGTAGATGAAGGCCATCTGCCCGTTCCTTATAGATCGGACGGTTCATTAAAAAAATCGACTAACCTATTTATTTTCAGTTGATTGTTTTCTTAGATATGACCATATGTGGTGGTGTGCTGGAGGAGTACCTGCATTTCCTGTGCTCATATATTACAAAATCATACGGAGTAGAATCTAATTTTGTTTTCCATGCAATGTTATAGAGCTATCATATGTCTCCTGTCATTTATTTTTCAGCCACCTCCTATCTGCTACTTTTACAATGCACTAGTTCTGCACACACTTCACCCTTACTCTCACTGTTGTGTTTTTATGCAAGGGTATTTCAGACTCTGCTGCCATGAGAGAAGCCAAAAAGAAAAGAGATAAGTCGCTCCAACTTTTTGTGCAGCTAGGCAAGACACGTTTCAACGCTTTAATGGGTGCAATGTCAGCAGATGGAGACGGGGAACGTAGCTCTGGAGTTGATGACCTCGCTCGCAATGAACCACCATCCCAGGTGCTTGCTTTAACTTTGTGGTGTCATATGTGGTTGCATGTTTCATATGGTGTCTAGCTTGTATTCGAAAGGCCAAAGTCGATAAGATAAGGAAAGATATTTTTTTACATGAACCACCATCCCGTGACCACCAGAAGAAAAATAGCTAGTCAGGGCACTGGCCGAGCCAGTGACAAGCCCAGCAAAGATAGGCATCACCTGGAAGCCAACTAAAAAGTTGCGATGGTGGCGAAGCAGCCCGCCTCCCACTAGGCTCTCAGGTCCTAGATGATCATGCTCACCACTCCAGCCGGATGTCTAGCTTGTATTGCTTCCAATTTGGTTAAATAGCATCTGCTTAGCTTACACATTATACCTTTGAATATGACATGCCTTTCTGTTTTTGGTACATACTAGTACATATGTGTATTAACCATGTTCTTACATCAAACTAATGTTCTTGTGTATCCCTCATCAATCACTTATGACGAGGCAGGCAGGCAAGGGGACTACTCCTCATTTAAAGAATGCAGCGTCAGCCTCCCGACATGATTCTCAAGAAATAGAAATGCTACATGAAGATAGTGAACGTAGCTCTGTAGTTGATTACAACATTTCCCCTACACTAGCATCACATGTGCTTGCTCTAACTTGGCAGCGTGATATGTGGTTGCATGTTGCATATGGTGTCTAGATTGTAATTCTTCCAATCTAGTTAAACTACATATGCTAGTCTGCTTAGCTTATATATTATACCTATTAATGTGACATGCCTTCCTATATTTAGTACATAGTACATCTATCTATTAAGCATGTCCATACATAAAACCATTGTTTTTTTGTATCCCGCATCAATCAACATGACGAGACACCTTTAGTATATGCAGTGCGATATTAGTTGCATCTTTCATATGATTTATAGCATGCGCTGCTTCTAATTTGTTGAAATTCCATTTATGATGGGATGCTTTTAACTTGGCAGAGTCATATTGGTTGCATCTTTCATGTGGTGTCTAGCTTGCATTGCTTCTTATTTGCTGGAATGGTTTCTGCTTAGTTTACACAAACAGTTGTGAACATGCCATGTCGTCTTGTTTTTCGTACATATTCCATCCTAGTATCATGTGTTTGCCTTACATCAAAGTAGTGATTGTCAGTATCATGCATGAATGAGTTCTGAAGAGACAATTTTATTGCTTTTTCTTATCGGTTTTACTTGACAATTCAAAATCAATAAAGCAGAAGGAAGTTAGCAAGGCAGCGGATAAAGGTGCTCCTTCCGAACGGAGGGCCTCTACAGTTTCTACTTCTCCACACCCCCAAGATGATTTCCAAGACAACACATGCATAGACACTCAACAAAGCTGTGTTTATGATGAGCACGTCTCCCCTAGTGCAGCATCACCAGTGCTCCCTCTAACTTGGCACTGTTATATGTGGTTGCATGTTATGTGTGATGTCTAGCTTGTATTGCTTCTAATTTTGTTGAATTCCATCTGCTTACTTTACACATTATACTTGAGTAAGACATGTGTTCCTGTTTCTAGAACATACAATATCTGTCTATCACACCATGTTCTTACATCATATTACTACTGTTGTGTAACCTGCAACAATCACTTATCATAAGACACGTTTGACTTCGGAGTGTGATATAGGTTACATCTCACATTCTTTTCTAGCTTGTACTACTAATTTGTTGAAATGGCACTTATGATGAGACAGTTTTAACTTGATAGAGTGATATTCGTTGCATCTTTCATATGGTGTCTAGCTTTCATTGCTTCTAATTTGTTGAAATGCCTTCTCCTTAGTTTACACATCATAAGCTGTGAATATGCAATGGCACTAATGACGAGAGACCTCTAACATGGTAGGTGTGGTATCCTATCCTGGAAAAAACTCATGATTTTGGGTGACGAACAATGGCGCTCCCACCCCCACCCCGGCGATCTCCACCCCCTTCCGGCGATCTCCTCCACTAGCCACTAAATTCTAGTTCCCTTCGAGTGGATCTCTTCGGCGCTCCGAGATCTACACGTTCATACTCATCTTCAATGGGTTCCATGGAGGGTTCCACCCTTGGCTTGGACTTCTCCAAGGGTTTGGCTTTTGCGGAGAAGGTTTTCAAATCTACGGGCTTTTCGGTACACCCCATGGAGGACTCCTACATCTTCACCATGGTGGTTTCGTTTGGACGCCACAATTTTCGTTTGAACGAAGATTCTGTGGCTGCGGCTCTGGAAGCAACTATTGGTGGTTCGGGCATTGATTTCATGGTGTTTTTGATAAAGGACAAGGTATTTGGATTTCAAGTCTCTTGCAAGGTTGTTTCCATGATTATTCTTCGCCTTCGGTCTTTTTCTTGCGATCAATTCAAATGTTACTTTCATCTGTGGAGTAACGGTGGTCCTAATTGGAGTCGTGAGTTCAAGATCTGGAATTTGGAGTGTGATGCTGAGTGGATCCTAGTGAGTCCCTCAAAGAGACGTGCTGCACTTGGGGTTTTAGCCCGGCGTTCTAAGCCATCTAAGTCTTCTTTCAAATCTACTCATTCAATTGGCAAGAAGCTTTCATGTGCAGTTTTTCAGAACTATGGTGCTTGCCAGGACTATCGTTATCCAGCTACGGAAAGTTGCATTCGTGATGTCGAACAAGCGGGTTACTCAATTTCTTCTCATGAGCGGGTTATTATTCGTCCAACATTACCGGCGACTCTCCGGTGGACGTCGGCGAGGCCATCTATCTCGTTTGGTACGGTGCATGATCTTAGGCCCCATGCTAATCGCACGCCACCAATCTCGGGCGGGAATTCTGTTCCTTTGAATGAGGAAGTGCCGTGCCATGTTGGGCCTGCTTCCATGGCCTCGGTGGGCCTTGATCAACCATCATCCTCCTCTGAGGTGGGCCTTGATCAGCCATCATCCTCCTCTGAGGTGGGCCGGGCTTCGGCGGTTCCCTCTGGGGAGCAGCTGGATATCCCGTCGTCTCAACAAGCCAGGGAAGATTTTGATAATTTAATTTCTGATATGGTCGATGAAATTTCTACGTGTTAGAAGTGCCTTAAGAAGGGTCATTTTGCCTCGGCGTGTACATCTACGCTTTGGTGTATCACTTGCCTCCGGTCTGGTCACGTCAAAAAAGATTGCAAAAAGTTTGCTAGAATCTTGGGGCTCGTATGGCAAGCCAAACCCGTTAACGCTCCATCTTCCGAGGCGCGCTGCGGGAATATCCCACTGACAAATCTTTTACCAAACTTGGACCTCCCTTGCACTTCCGCATTTACACCGTCGTCCAGTTCCATCAGCCCCGGCCCCAAGACACCATCAGCCTCGCCACCTGCAACCCCTCCCCCACCTCTTCACTCGCCGTCCTTGGAGGCGGAGCTCCCGGCTCCGATGGCCAACTTCCATTTAGATCCCCTGCTGTACGTGCCTACTGGTCACCACATCGTTGATGGTGGGGAAGATCGTCTGCCGCGAACTTTGTGACGCCACATATCCCAATTGTGCGCCGTCATGAGGAGTTCATGCTTGCGGAGGTAATGCCTATTCCTCAACCAGATGAGATTGGTGCTGCTAGAGAAGAAGTAGTGCAGTGGTTGCAAGGGCATGGTGTTCATGTTCGGTCAGCTCAGCCTTGGATCCGGTCTGTTGGGCTCTTTGAGCTTCAGGACGCTGCCGTCAGATTTTCCTTGCTGCAACTTCCGCCTCAGCCGCTGGGAAATGACCGATTTGTGCGATTTATGAAGCACGACGAGGGTGAAACTTTTCATGAAGTTCAGGGTTTTCGTCAGGGACTTCTTATGTTTCTTGGAATTCCGTTGGACCTTCGCAACACTGAATGCATTAGGGCAGCCGTGAATACTTTTGGCAAGTTTCACCACTGGGTCAGTGAGGACCCATATATGGTTCGCTCTTTGGTTTTTGCTTCATTCCCAGAGGATATCCTTGTGCCACGTGATGTGGTTCTCATGGATTATGCGGCCTATGGTGGTGCTCGGGTTTCTTGGACTGCGCCTCTATACATTTTGGGAGCGAACTTTGCTGACCAGATGCCCCAGGACGAAGATTGGATGCCTCTCAATGGAAATCCGCATCCAGTTCCGGGTGTTCCTTTCCCTGAGTTGCCTCCGTTTAATCTTCCTGCCTACCCCGCCTTAGGGTGGAATGCAGTCCCTCCTCCGCTGCCAGAGCCTGTGATCAATGAAGTGGCTGAGGACAATTGGGGGAATTGGCAAGACAATGTTGAGCCTAAACCTGTTCAAGATCAAGAATCAATGGTGGTGGATCTCTCCCCCCAGCCAAGCTCTACTGCGGACCAGGATCCACCCGTCATTGTGGTGCAGGATGATCTGTCTTAAGCACCTGTGGTGCCTTTGGTCAATGAAGATGCAGCTAACAATTGGGCCATTGTTGTCTATCAGCTTCCTGCTGTCAGGGCGGAGATTGCTCTGCCTACGATTCCTTTTGGGCCTCCTTTGCCCCCGGATATGATTTGGAGGAGGTCTTTTGAGAGCCTTCTGCAAGCTCCTGTAGCTTTCTTTGTACCCAGGCCAGTGCTGCTGCAACCTTTGTCGCCGGTTGTTCTGTCTAAGAGGAGCTGGGATTTGGCTTTCAGCGATTCAGATCTGCCACGCCTTACATGGAGGGAAGAGGAGCCAGCTAGACCAGTTGCCAGGGCGCTTTTTCTGATCCTGTTGATGTGCAACCTGTGTAGGTTCCCCCTCCTGCTGCAGTTAAAGCTCGTAGGCCGCGGAAGACTTTGGCGCCAACTCCAATTGTTGACACCGCAGTTCGACGCTGCACCAGAAGCTCGGCTCAGCATGATGGATTCAAGCCCACATTTCAGGAGCTCGCACTACAGCCCAAGAGGAAGAAGCCCAAGGCCAAGCCTTTCACGGCCCAAATGCATGAAGAGCCTGCTTCTGATGGAATTCCTCCTGCAACCCCTGTCAGTCGACTCCAAGAAGTTGGGCGTGAGCTTGAGATTGATGATGCTCTGCTCTCTGTGGATGCACTTATGGTGGACCCACCTGCTGTTGCTTCACGTAAACATGATGATTAGAGTGTCCCTGGCATGTTGGGTTTCGCAAGCCCTTAACTTTGCTTTATCATTATTTTTAGGTAGTTTTCTTCTTCTGGAACTTTGGTGTGTGTTAATGTTGGGTACGACTAGACCGTGCTCTTTTGGACATGTGGTATTGTGTGCCATGTGGTTTCTGGTCTTTATCTTATGCTATAATGAGTAATATCTGTAGAAACTGGAATGTTCTTTGTTGAAATGTAAGGGGCCTGAATTCTGAAGCTAGACAGAGAGCTATTAGAAAGAAAATTGAGGAAAGCCTATGTTCAATAGCTTGTCTGCAAGAAACAAAATGCACTTCTTTTGAATCTAGGACAATCAAATCTTTCTGCCCTAAAAGATTTGACTCTTTTGTCTGTTCTCCTTCAATTGGAGCTTCTGGAGGAATTATTGTTGTCTGGAATTCTTCTGTTTTTAGTGGCACTGTAATTGAAGTGCAGCAGTTTGCTATGGTCATTCAGTTTACTTCCAGGCAGAATAATGAATCTTGGACTCTTGTGGCTGTTTATGGCCCTTGTCAGGGTCAAGCCAGGGACAACTTTGTTAATTGGTTATACAACCTGGTTATACCTATCAATGACCACTGGTTGTTACTTGGCGATTTTAATTTCCTTCGATCTGTGGATAACAGAAACTTACCTGGTGGGGACATAAATGACATGTTCATTTCAATGAGATTATTGGTCACCTGGGCCTCCTTGAGCTTCCAATCAAAGGCAGATCCTACAAATGGTCCAATATGCAGGATACCCCACTTCTTGAGCAGCTGGACTGGTTCTTTACTTCTGTGGATTGGATTTCTGATTACCCCATGACTGAAGTTCTGCCCCTGGCTAGGACTGCATCGGATCATGTGCCTTGTTTAGTATCCATCAAGACATCCATTCCAAAATCAAATCTCTTTAGGTTTGAAAACTATTGGCTTGAACTTGAGGGTTTCATGGACAGTGTTGAATCCTCTTGGAAGCAGCCCTCTCGGAAAACACACATAACTGCTAAAATTGCAGACAGATTTAAATGTTTGAGAATGTGTCTTAAGAGGTGGCAAATGAATGTTTCCAAATTGAGGCTATTGATCAGCAAATGCAATCATGTAATTTTCCTTCTGGATGAATTGGAGGAGTGGAGGCCTCTTTTTATTTAGGAGAACAACTTCAGAAGAATTGTCAAAACCCATTTGGAAAAGCTTCTGCACTTACAGTTTCTGTACTGGAAGAAGAGATGCTCTATCCGGTACTTTAAGGTGGGGGAGAAAACACCAAATTCTTCCATGCTATGGCCACTGAGAGGCATAGGAGGAACTCTATAGCTAGTTTAAGACTACCTGATGGATCTGTAGTCTCTGATCACTCCCAAATGGCTGGAATTATCTGGAGTTGTTTTAAGAATAGAATGGGCACCTCTAGAGGGATTGTGATGGGTTTTGATTTGTCTTCACTTATCTCACCTGTGTCTGGCCTTGAGGTGCTCACTAGGCCTTTTGAAAAGGAGGAAATGGACAATGTGGTCAAGCATATGCCTGTGGATAAAGCACCTGGTCCTGATGGATTTAATGGCTTGTTTTTTAAGAAATGCTGGCACCTAATTTCTGGGGAATTTTATGAGCTAGCACAGGCTTTTTATTATGGAACTGCTGTCTTGGATAACATCAACAGTTCTTTTATTACTCTTGTGCCCAAAAAACTTTCACCTGAGGAAGTGGGAGACTACAGGCCTATCTCTCTCACTAGTATGGGGCTTAAATTTTTGTCCAAAATGGCTGCAAATAGATTCCAAGCAATGATTATGCAGTGCATCCATAAGAACCAATATGGTTTCATTAAGACCAGAACAATACAGGACTGTCTGGGTTGGACATTTGAATACTTGCACCAATGTCACCAGTCAAAGAGACCTATAGTAATCCTCAAATTGGATTTTGAAAAGGCCTTTGACTCTATTGAGCATGAAGCTATCTTTCAAATTCTCAGATATAAGGGCTTTAATGATAAGTGGATTCTCTGGATGAAACAGCTCCTTGCCACTGGTACTTCTTCTGTTCTGCTCAATGGGGTCCCTGGGAGGAAGTTTGTTTGTAAGAAAGGAGTTAGACAGGGTGACCCTGTATCTCCCCTGTTATTTGTCATAGTTGCTGACCTGCTACAAACAGTGATTAATGATATGTTCAGGAAGGGAATTCTGCATTTACCTATACCTTGCCATGATGAAGACTACCCTGTGATCCAGTATGCTGATGATACTTTGATCATCCTCCCTGCAGACAGGGTTCAACTTCTGGCTCTAAAGGATATGCTAAAGGTGTTCTCTCAGTCCACTGGTCTGGATGTCAACTATCATAAGTCCTTCATTATTCCAATCAATGTTGACTCTGCTGTAATGGAGGATTTGGCCACTGCTTTTGATTGCAAAATTGGTAAAATGCCATTTACTTATCTTGGATTACCTATGGGGACCACAAGACCCAAAATGGTAGACTTCATGCCACTGGTTGACTGTATGGAGAGAAGAATGACTGCCAGTTCTTCTTTCCTTAACCAAGGAGAAAGGCTGCAGTTCCTTAACTCTGCTCTATCCTCATTGCCAATATTCTTTATGGGTAGTCTTGCTCTCCCAGCTGGTATTCTCAAGCAGTTGGAAAGAATCCAAAGGTAGTGCTTGTGGAGAAAGCATAGAGATGAGCCTGCTCCATCTCTTGCTGCTTGGGAACTCATATGTAGGCCAAAAAACAAAGGAGGGCTTGGTATTCTTAATCTGGGGGTTTAGAATGTGGCTCTCCTTCTCAAGCATGCCAGTAACTTCCTGAACAAACGAGAAATTCCTTGGGTATCCCTAGTTTGGGATTCGTATTATTTTGAAAGAATGCCCCAGGGAACAAATGATTGTGGCTCCTTCTGGTGGAGGGATATTTGTAAAGTCATGCAGCATTTTAGGGACTGCTCTTGGGTGCAGATCAATGAAGGGGACACTGCTCTCTTTTGGTCTGATAATTGGAACCTTCGCTCTGAAACATCTAGTTTGCAGGCAAGATTCCCAAGGCTTTTCTCTTTTTCCAAGGACCCCTGGGTCTCAGTTAAGGAAATTTTCAATACCCAGGATATGTACCAACTTTTCCACCTTCCCTTATCTGCTCAGGCTTTTGATGAGTTAAATTTGATAAAGGATTTAATGGACTCACACAGCAGAGACCCCAGCTCGAAGGATTTTTAGTTCTGCCAGGGCTCTTCCAAGTCTTTGAAGCCCAAGATGTTCTATTCACACACCTTTCAGTCTGAGTCCTTCAATCCTTTGCTCTGTTGGATTTGGAAATCCTCCTGTACTCTCAAGATCAAGGTCTTTGCTTGGATGCTTATTATGGACAGGTTGAACACCAAGGATATGGTTGAGAGAAGGCACTGGCACATGGAGGATGGATTCCACTGTAGGCTCTGCCCCTTGCAGGCTAGAGAAACCAGGGATCACTTGTTCTTCAACTGCAATTTCAGTGTAAGGGTCTGGAATTATCTGCAGATTGATTGGTCTGCTGGCACCTCCATGATTGAGCTGGTTACTCAGGCAAGGAGAATTTTTGATAGGCCTTTCTTCTCTGAAGTGGTGTTCATTGCTTGCTGGCATATTTGGATCATCAGAAATGCCAAAGTGTTCAGAAATGAGAGGGCTAGTTTCAATAAATGGAGGTTTGCTTTTAGGCATGATATTAGCCTCATGCAGCATAGAATCAGATCTGCTTACAAGGATGACCTGCTCAAGTGGATCTCTTACCTCCCCCCTTAAGCTAGTTTTGTAAGACTCTCTTTTACCTTGTACTCTAGTTACTCCTTGTAATCAACTTGTTGTATCTGTTATTTAATTCAATATAGTTTTGATCTACTGTGGAGGTTTTGCCCCACAGTTCACAGTAAAAAAAAACATGGTAGTGTGATGTTGTTTGCATCTTGCATATGATTTATTTCTTGTACTGCTTCACATTTGTTTAAACGCCATTTATGATGAGACACTGTTAACTTGGTAGAGCGATATTTGTAGCATCTTTCATATGGTGTCTACCTTCCATTGCATTGCTTCTAATTTGGTGAAATGTCTTCTTCTTAGTTTACACATCATAGTTCTGGTTATCTCTTCCGTCCTGTTTTTCATACATATTACATCCTCTTATCATGTGGTTGTCTAACATCAAAGTTCAGTTCGTCCGCATCACGCATCAATTTGTTCTAAAGAACTAAACTATTATTCCTTTTTTCTTGTCGGCTTGACTTAACATGGCACAGAGAAAGAGGAAGAAACACAGAATGGCAGGGAATGAGAAGCGGATGAATCCTGCAGATTCTGCTGGTACTGATGGTGCAATAGAAGGTCAAAGTCCAGCAGAAAGTTCTACAAACACGGCATCTCATGCTACACGAGTTGAAAAAAAAGACAAATAGAAACAAATAGCTGCCACCAAACAAGAAGATACAGCCCTAGTTCTTGCAACACCTACCACAGTACTACCAGCTGCACAATGTACATGTGCGTCAACTGAGCTAGCAGCACGTTCCCAAGCTCCCTTGCCACCTGACACTACTTCCCAAGAACTCTTAACACAAGATGAGTTGGCAATATCAGATGAACCTTGTGAGCTTCAACAGCAAGAAGGTAGTTGCTGGAGTCAAGTTACAGTTGCATGCTTCTTTATATGTAGTCTCACAGTTTGATGTACACTAACACTTCCTATGTTTATTGTTGGACTAGCACCTAGGTGCAAGAGGAAACAAACATCAGGGATAATGCTCGAGAGGTTAACTAAATCTAGAGGAGGAAGAATGGAGATCCGTTTTGAGGCAGGTTTAAAAAGGCCACGTGATGCTACAGAGTCAGCCAAGTTAGTATCAGAGGCAGCGGTTGCTGTTAGGTGTCATGTACGTATCCTCCCAACATGGACTCAGTACAGGAATGACAAAGACAAAACCCAGTTCAACACCTTGCTCGACCATTTATCTATAAGTATGGTTTTGTATGGAAACTAGTAATACCGTCTTGCTCTGTCCAATACTTTCTAGGTTGCTGATAATGAGACTCCCATAATTTTCAACAGATGAGGTTCAAGTTGGATAGCCAAGATGATGCAACCAGACAAGCTTGCACCCATGTTTTCAAGTCTACTCTGCGACAGTATCGGTATAACTTGAGGAAAATTCACTTTGAAGGCAAGGCTAACAGTGAACTTGCCCAAACATCTCCAGTGGAAAATATATCTGATGAAGACTAGAGAGGCCTCGTTAAACACTGGTCCGATCCGAAGTATCAGGTACATTATATATATGTCATCAGATCACATGTTGAAGTCCTATTTACGCATGTGCCATACAAATCTATCTTCTTGTAGGTGAACTGTTCAAAGAACAAGGCCAACCGTACGAAAGTGAAATTCCAACAGACGACAGGATCTCGTAGCTATATTGCACACTGCGAGGCTCTTGTAATTAGCTGTTGTTTCACTCTTTTCGCTGTACCATATTATCAGATCTATATTGACTTGTTCCAAATGCAGGGGAAAGCCCGGAAGGACCAAAAAGTACCTGAACCAAATGCTGTTGAAATCTTCAAGGATTGTCACACCAGCAAGAAGAAGGGCATGACTACACCAGTCAAAGCCGCTGTTGTAAGTCCTTACCTCATGCCTTTTAACTACTACTTACGCTGACTTGTGCCTTGAACTGCATGGTTTGCAGCCAATGTCTATTACTCTTTTCAATTTTATACACAATTGTCTTAGCGTATCATTGCACCTTACAAGGTTTAAAAGAGAGGAGTGATGTTCCTTTCATCTTGACCCGTAATCTAGTTCCGTGCTGGACTTGCCCACACGACGTTACAATTGCCTGTTTCTCTGTTCTCAGTTGTTTTATGATATGAATGACGTCATACTATGCTTACCGTATTATAAACTTCGTCTCTTCATCCTTAGCCCTCAATACAATGTGAAGAAATAGACAATACATTAACGATGGTACATGGTCATATGTTTAGAACCTGATTTTATTATGTACTTTGCAATAAAATACAACTAATATTTTACATGGGTTCACCAGAATAAGTTCTGTATACAGACCAAAGCTATTTTGTTTGTTTTTGCTGCCTCCTTAATATCTTCTGTTCTAGTACTACTAATGTAAAACCTCAACTTTTTAGCGAGCTATGGAAAAAAATGGTGGAACCGCCACCTTCTGAAGGTGGCGAGGAAACTATAACCGCAATGTCAGCTCTTGCTACAGTGGGTCAGTACCTATCCACTAACAGTGCCAAAAGCACGTTCAAGTGTAATACTGGGTTGGTTGTTAAGGCAATATCGTCCAAACTGCCTCATGATCAAGATATGCAAGCTCAAAGCAATATTGTATCTGCGCTCCAGACACAAGTCCATTCCCTAATAGAGACCCTTTGTGAAACAAGGAGAAACATTGCTCAATGTCGTCGAGATATGCATGGTTTTGAAACCAGACTATCAGACATTTGCTATGTTTTTCAGGAGCCTAGGGGAAATGAAGGCGAGGGTTATGGTGCTCCATCTGACAATACAACATGAAAACGTAACAGTCAGGTCAAATGAACTGAGCTTCTGAACTTCTGGTGGTGCATTTATCTGCTAGACTGTTAAGTTTTATGCCAACCTTCCTTTTGTTATATAGTTGTAATTTGTTTTGGTGCGATACAAAATGTATTCTTAACATGCAGCCCCCACCTGAAGAAAACAACAAGCTATTTTTGTATAGTGTAGGGTGTTCCCTATATTTGCACTGGTGGCGATCTTTGATGCCGAGTGGATGTAATCTGTGCAATCGCCTTAATAGCCTAGCATTAGTTTCGGCCTTATTTACTTCCTACTCTTCTTTTTCCCTAGTTTGCTAGTGGCCGCAACTACCATGGGCCATATACGGGCCGTAGGATCCATGGGTCAACTACGGGACGTCGACAAATGGGCCTGTAATCGGTGGGCCTCGGGCCGTCGGATAAATGTGTCTACATGGGCCATAATCGGGCGTAATTAGTATCGGCCCAACATGGTAACAGGCCATTAACAGGCCGTAGGACAGCAAAGGCTTAATTCTGTCACATGCATAACGGGTCGTTAATGGGCCAGAATATAGGACGGGCTGGAAACGGTGCAACGGGTTAACATGCCAGAAATGGGCCGGCTCTTGCCATGGGCTGATTTTGGCCCATTAGGGTAACAGGCCAGTAACGGGCCGACTCTTGCCATGGGCCGAATTTGTCCCATTAGTGGAACAGGCCATAACGGGCCGGATGTAATCGAGGGCCGAAAAGGAGCCCAAGAACGTATGGGCCGTCAATAAGCCGAAAGCTAACACGGGCTGGAAACGGCCCATGTAAATCACGGGCCGTTAACGGGTATAAAGAAAATTACTGTTCATTATGGGCTAGACTCACCGTGGGCCTGTAATGGGTCGAAAGATACGAAGGCCTCATATGGGCCGAAAGACGTTGTGGGCCATACATGGGCCGAAAGTGAAATGGGCTGGTATTATATTCGACGGCCCACATGACGTTGTTGGGCCGATTTCCTTTAGGGCCTAATGGGCCGTAAAATGAGCTATTTGCGAAGACACCGTTAACAGGCTTTTCATGGGCCAGCACGTTAACTTTTGACCAAGTCAAACGGGTCGGCTTTGTAAGCTAAATGGGCCACTGTTGGGCCGTGCCACGTGTCGACATATCATAGGCGCCTATCTGACCCACTGACGAGCTGACACGTGTTTCGTCCGGCCAATAAGAATTTTACACGTGGAAATTTCCCATTGGTCGGGGCTGTTAATGGGTCATCGGATCCAAAACCCGACCCGATAGCTTAATGGTGTTCCGTTACGGTGGATGCCACGTGTCGGTCACCCTTGACGAAAGCAATTCTGTGATGTGCGATTTATCGTCATGGAAGTGGACACTTCCGTGATGATAATTTTGGTAATGTCATGGAACACTTCTACGACAGCACAGGTATGACTATCTTGATTCTATCATAAATTTGTCATGGATGTACATGCATGACAAAAAAGCGACCTACTGTGACAAACACGTATCATCACGGAAGTGTATTTTTTTTGTAGTGGTACACGAAGTGCATCCAGTTTTTGCTGTAAGCCTCTCTACTTTCTTGCACATGCTATGTGGGTGAAATGATGATACCATGCCAACTTTCAACCTTTCCAGAGTTCATTTGTAGTGCTTTTCAATTTCAGGGTCTTATAGCTGAAAAAATCAATAAATGCATGAAAAATAACAAATGAAGTCAGAAAGGGTTGAAAATTGATGATGTGTCTTTGAATGGTGCATTTTGAACACAAAAAAACTATGGAGTTCAATTAAGTTCAAAAAAATGAAATCCCTTTGTAACAGACGAGTTTCCGTATGAAACCCTGATACTTCGAAAGAATTGTCCGTTTTGTACACGAAGTGCATCCAGTTTTTCCGTCACACTATCTACTTTCTTGCACATGCTATGTGGGTGAAATGATGATACCATGTCAACTTTCAACCTTTTTAGAGTTCATTTGTAGTGCTTTTCAATTTCAGGGTCTTATAGCTAAAAAAATCAGTAAATGCATGAAAAATAACAAATGAAGTCAGAAAGGGTTGAAAATTGGACCCTGTAATAGGGAAATGCGTTTGGACCAACGAGCAGCTGAACACACCCATCGAGAAGCTTCAGGAGTATATCGAAAAGGCACATCAAGGGACGTTCCTTCCGGACAGAGAGAACGACGAGCTCACAGAGGCCCTCGAGAATCCTGAGCACCCTGGACGGACACCAGGCACGCCAGGCTCCCTTTCGTGGAAGGCTGGATTTACTGACGCAGGCGGTTACAAATGCCAGGATAGCAAGAAGAAGAAGGAGTTGACCCAACTATAGGCGTTGCACGCAAGGGTTCAAGCACTGGAGGAACGAGACGTAGTTCGCAGCACGCGACCTGCCGAAGCTACACCCGAAGCTACCCCGCCATCTCAGCAGAGAAGCAGTGTGGCTTCCACGGAGCTGCTTCAGGAGCCTGTCTTCACGGCTCCTGCTAGCTACCCCGTGGATGCTATCACGGAATCTCTGAATTGCCACCTTATGACGTGAATTGCCACCTTATGCTATCACGGAGCCTGTCTTCTCTGACATAGTGGATGGAATTGAAAGTCAAGGCGGCTGTTGGCTCTGTTGCACATCGTGAACCTGGCGCAACTTTTCACTGCCGGGCGATTCCAGAAGGATAGGCTAGGGTCATGGTGGATGAAATCACAGAAGGATTTGAGGACCTCCAGCTTGACCACCTTATGGGTGAAGGGGAGAATCGGCTAGGTTCTTGTCTGAAGACTCCATGCCTATGGCGGAAGGAGCTCATCAACCTTCCGAACTGGACGCCTCCGCCTCCTCCTCCTCCTCCTCCTCCACTGACTGTTCCTCTGGCGAGTGATCAGGGCACTCAGCCTTTTTCTCCGGCGTGTGGCGGCACTCCGCCTCCTCCTCCGCCTGCGTCTGCGCGCCCGAGCAGCCACCAGCCTCCTCCTTCTCCGCCTCGCCAGCAAGGGCAGAAGAGACCCGCCGCCGCCCTGGCTGCTCCGGCGCGTCGTACTCCTTCTCCTCCACCTCGTAAGCAAGCACAAAAGAAGACAGTCGTAGCCGCTTCGTCTGCCCCAGTGTCTAGCAGTACAGCCAGAGGCGGGAGGCAATACAGATTCGGTCCACCTCTCAAGCCTCTAGAGAAGTTACCATACAAGAGGACCGTGGAAGAAAACGCGAAGCTCGTGGAAAAAGAAGTGAAGGACTTCTTTGAAGGGGTGAAAGCAAAGAGACATCCTCCTCCAGAGGAGAAGGTAGACCCGGTGAAATCAAAGCGCACTATCGATGCCCTAAGGAAACCAGCAAAGTCTCTGCTGAAAAACAACTATGAGCGCATTACTGCAAAGGTATATATCGAAGCGGAGTGATCGGGAAATACTATCAGTGATAGAAGGTTAGCAGAACGATGAGTTGGGAAAAAATTGCCCAGCTCAGCGAACAAGCGGACCAATCGTGCCCCCCGCTCAAGGTGTCTAGCGATATCGTTGCTAATGATCTGAGGATGGTTCCCGGTTATAGCAATCTTGGAGATTACCTGCCCGGCGATGTACATTATGATTTCTTGGAGGTGGAAGAACACCAATACCATTACGGGAAGCCTCTTGTCAAAGATGAAAAATCTCCAACAACGATGATGCGAAGATTCCATGATTGGTACATGAAAGCCTGCAGAGAGTCTGGGGGGACGAATACTTTGTATCTGAGAGTTAACGAGGAGCACGACCTCGTTGGAATTGATTTGTTAACTATTCCGTTTGAGCAGTTCTTCCAGTGGTTCAATCAAAAGGCCCTCGATAAATTAACAGTCACTTTCTACTGTCTGTAAGTACTACTTCTGTCATTAAGTCTCTATATATAGCTCAGCTCTTTCATTGCATGTATATATGATTATCCTCACTATATTATGCAGAATCAAGATCGTCGAGTGCAGAAAAGCAAAAATGTATGATATTAGGTTCATTAACACAAATCTCATAGATGAATTTCAGGTTTAAAAGAACGCCGATGATGCTGAGGCCAACTTGCTCAAATCATTGATAATAAATCAAAACAAAGTTAAAATACTCCTTCCTTACATCTTCAAGTGAGTGTTACTGTCTTGTGCATATTCGGTTTCCCTTATTACTCGAGGGAGGTTATAGTAATGTAATTGATGAGTTATGCATGCGTGTGCAGCTTCCACTATATTCTCCTGGAGATTATGCTTGAGCAGGGACTAGTAACCGTCTTAGACTCGAGAGGAAAAGATCCCGAGACCTATGCGGACATGACTAAAATTGTCAACAAGTAAGTTCAATCGATCATTATCGCACCATATCGGCAACTTTTTGTTCATTTCCTGATATCTCAAGTAATAGTTATTTTCTTTGTCTTGCAGGGTTTGGAAAAAGTTCACCGAAGAAGCTCCAGGACTGCCGAAGGAGCTGCGATATACATACCCGAAAGTAAGTACTACTAGCTAGCTAGTTCCGCGCATGTCCCGTTGATTCTAGCTACTTTCATCAGTGCCATTTATAATGCTTCATTATCAGTTTGATTGACCTCTATTTCTCGTGAAGTGCTTGTGGCAGGAACATGGGAATGATTACTGTGGATACTACGTGTGCGAGTTCATCTACGACATGACTTGCAAAGATAAGCGGGGCTACTCTAAAAGACAATTTGAGGTGCATAAGCAATAATATTCACAATTTCGTTTTATTACACCATCATTTCTGTTGAGTTTCATTCATATATATATATATATATGTATTAACCCCCTTCTTCAAATTAGATGTGGGAGATGCGGAATGAACTCCTACCAGAAGATCGCATGAAAGCAATTCAAGAGGAATTAGAGGGATTCTTTCTTGACCACGTCATCAATAAAGCCGGAGAATACCATGTGGACCCTGAGTTCATATATAATTAGGGGATTATATTGTAAGAGATCTTATATTGTATATATGTAGCCAGTAGCGTCGGATAGATATACAAAAACTTGTTGTTCGACCAATCTCTCGAAGAAGGAGAGGTCGATCACTTCTCTCGGTATGCATGACGAACTTCTGTAGTTAATGGTTTCCTTCATTTTCTTACTAGCTAGCATGTCGAGGGCCTCTCTATACGTATAGTACGTAGCGTCGACCAAGCACAGAGATAAGAGAGGACACTTCTCTCTATTAATTAATTAGCTACCTAACACAATATATGAAACACCTTAAATAACCATACAAAACCCCCCAAATCCACCCCCCTTTCAGAAAAAAAACAAAAATCATAGCTCCCGAACAGCTGACGCGTGGATGCCTATTGGACACGGTTGGTGCCACCAACCGGGACTAAAGGGCCTCCTGCCTGCCTCACAGCACCGGCCACGTGGAGGCCCTTCTGTCCCGGTTAGTATAAGAACCGGGACTAAAGGCCTAAGGCATTAGTAATGACCCTTTAGTCCCGGTTCCCCAACCGGGACAGATCACTACAAGAAATATGTCAACTAGTGACCTTCTATCAGTGACCCTAGAAGAATTGGTCATAAATCTATGACCATTTGAGACCAATTGGTCAAAAGCTGTTCGGGGGGCTCCAAACCTAAACCATTGCGACCATTTTGGTCAGAAAGGTCGTAATTTCCTTACACGAAATGGTCATAAAGCAGACAACACTAGTCCGCTACCTTATTTCTAGCTGATCATGACCAATATAGATGGTCATAACCTTGTAAATTGTGGTGGATTGGTATGACTTGGCGCCACCTCATCAGTTTTGCCTATGTGTCATGTCCATGTGTCAATTTTTGCCCTAGGTTGTGAAGCAACCTATATTTATGTCATTCCCAAAATTCCCAAAAAAATCTCATAAATTATTTGGGTCATATCTTCATCAAATATGTAAAAATCCTTCCTTGCCTACTTCAAAACTAATTCAACAATATTCATTTTCCTATTCTGTTCACAACAGCACTTTATGAAGGAAGTTCTATTTATATATTCTTGATTGCCCTCGGAATTTTTGGGCACTCTTTCCTATACAAATCATTACCGCATGACAAAATTCAGCTCCATTTTCCTAGCAAATCCTCCTCGACAAATTTCCAAAGTTTTTGTCCACCTAGAAGCATTGTGAAGGAAGTACCTTTTTATATATCGAAATGACATGAAATTTATACAGTTCCTTCATATGCCCAAATTGTCACCCTCCTCCAAATTGCAGCTCAGTCAAATCTTCTGTGTGAGCCTAGGTTCAATTTATATTTTATGGCCAAATTGGCACGTTGCAAAGAAAGTGTTATCTAGACCCCTCCTATTACCCTCAAACTTTTTGGACACTCTTCCATACCCAAATCATTGCCACATGATAATATACAGCTCAATTTTCCTACTAAATCTTTCTCAGGAAATTTCCAAAGTTTCTACCTCGAGAGAAGCTTTGTGAAGTAAGTACTAGCTAGGCTTACCCAAATGATCTGAAATTTACCAGCGCGTGACCATAGAAAAGCTATGTAACTTACCTACACCAATTTTGAGCTCATTTTATTCATCCAATCTCTCTCACTAGTTTTCGCAAGTTTCTGTCCATAGAAGAGCATTGTGAAGGAAGTACTACTTTGGCATGCCCAAATGGTATCAATTTTCTACAATGCTTTCCTATGCCCAAATAACCATCCTCCACAAAATTTCAGCTCAATCCATTCATTATTTTGAGCCCAGCATCAACATTCATATTTTTGTCCAGCGTGGTACTTTTCAAAGCAAGTATCACCTAGGATCCTCCTTTTGAGCTAAAAATTTGTGAAGACATTCTCCTTAGTAGATGATCATCCTCAGCCAAAACTCACGTCCATTGGCCACGTGCATTTCTCGTACCGCTAATCAAACACTTGGCTGCTAATTCATCTTTGAGCATAGGCCAGTCTCCTCGTGAGATTCTTCTATTGTAATTTTCTTCCTAGCACCTACCTGGGGAGTGCCCAACCCACTAGACATGCATAGGCCTCCCATAACACATGTCAACACCAAGGTCACGCGGTGACCACGCGGCGGGCATGCAAGTTTAGGCGCTTTGGGGTTGGGTCCCTGGGCCACATCCAAACCTCGACGTATCGCCACCAAACCATGTATTTATGATTAAATATATACTTATGTAACTAGAAATGATTTTTGGAAAAAATAAAGAGCAAACAATAAGGTAGATGCAATTCAAAATTGACCCGCTTCCTACTGAATCGGCAGAAATTTGTATTTTTCACAAGTGGTATATCAAAACAAACCATTTTGTCAATTATGCATTAAATATGGCCTAATATTTTATAAAAATGATTTGTTCCAATTTTGCAACAAATTTATGGTAGCTCCTTCACAAAAAAACTCATTTTGGGCATTCAAAAAATGGAAAATGAATTTTCCGTGCAAAGAAAATGAAAACCCCCATAGGCAACATTGTTTGACATTCCAAGATGCATCCTTGTGCACAATATGAGATCATTTCAACAAACTATGCCATAAATGTGGCCATAAGATAGATCATTTGGCTTGAAAGCCATTGATCTCCACACATGATAGCTCGTTTCCGAGAACACTTGTTAAAAATAATTATCGAATTATAAGTTTATTATTTTTCCTAGTAACTTGGCCACATATAATGACGCAATGCGAAGGGTTTCCATTTTTTGAATTTTGTTGCATTTTTTAAGCCCGTTTCAAAATGCGGTCAAAACGACTGGCTTGACCGTTCCTAGCTAGTGGTTGAATATTGGAAATTATTTGGTGTTTCTCTGATTAAATAGATACTTTTGTATCTGAAAATGATTTTTGGAAAAAATATAGAGCAAACTATGAGGCAGTTGCAGTTCAAATTTGACCCGCTTCTAGCTGAATCGGCAGAAATTAGTCTTTTTCACCAGAGGTGGATCAAAACTTGTGACACCCAACCATTTGGTCAATTGTGCATTAAATATGGCCTAGTATTTTATAAAATTGATTTGGTCCAAATTTGCAACAATTATTTGGTAAGTTCTTCACAAAAATCCCTCATTTTGGGCACTCAAAAATTGGAAAATGATTTTTTCGTCCAAAGAAAATGAAAATTTCCTTAGGAAACATTGTTTTCCATTCCAATATGCACCCATGTGCACAATATGAGATCATTTCAACAAACTATGTCATGAATGTGGCCATAAGATTGATCATTTGGCTTGAAAGCCATTGATCTCCACACATGATAGCTCGTTTCTGAGAACAATTTTTTAAAATAATTATCGTATTACAAGTTCATTATTTCTCCTAGTAACTTGGCCACATATAATGACACAACATGAAGGGTTTCCATTTTTTGAATTTTTTTGAATTTTTTATGCCCGTTTCAAAATGCGGTCAAAACGGCCGGCTTGACCGTTCCTAGCTAGTGGTTCAATCTTGGAATTTCTTTGGTGTTTCTCTGGTTAAATAGATACTTTTGTACCTAAAAATGATTTTTGAAAAAATATAGAGCAAACTATGAGGCAACTACAATTCAAATTTGACCCGCTTCCATCTGAATCGGCAAAAAAATTTCTTTTTCACCAGAGGTGGATCAAAGCTTTTGACACCTAACCATTTTGTCAATTGTGAATTAAATATGGTCTAATATTTTAGAAAATTTATTTGGTCCAATTTTACAAAATTTATTTGGTAGTTACTTCACAAAAAAACCTCATATCGGGCACTCCAAAAATGGAAAATGAATTTTCCGTGCAAAGAAAATGAAAACTCCCTTTGGCAACATTGTTTGGAATTCCAAGATGCACCTTTGTGCACAATATGATGTCATTTGGACAAACTATGCCATGAATGTGGCCATAAGATTGATCATTTGGTTTGAAAGTCATGAATCTTCACGCATGATAGCTCATTTCTGACAACACTTTTTTAAAATAATTGCCGTATTACAAGTTTATTATTTTTCCTGGAAACTTGGTCACATATAATGACACAATGCGAAGGTTTTCCAATTTTTTGATTTTTTTCGAATTTGTTATGCCTGTTTCAAAATGCGGTCAAAACGGCGGGCATGACCGTTCCGAGCTAGTGGTTGGATCTTGGAATTTTTTTGGTGTTTCTGTGATTAAGTAGATACTTCTTTACCTATAAATGATTTTTGAAAAAATAAAAAGCAAACTATGAGGTAGCTACAGTTCAAATTTTACCCTCTTCCTACTTATTGGGCGGAATTTCGTCTTTTTCACCAGAGGTAAATAAAATTTTTTGACACCCAACCGTTTGATCAATTATACATTAAATATGGACTAATATTTTAGAAAAATGATTTAGTGCCATTTTGCAACAAATGAATGGTAGTTTGTTCACAAAAAAACACATTTTGGTCACTCAGAAAATGGAAAATGGTTCTTTTGCGCAAAGAAAATGAAAACCTCCCAAATCAACATTGTTTGTCATCCCTAAATACACACATGTACAGAATATTGGTTTATTTGAACTAAATATAAGAGGTTAAATGTTTACCTGAATAAGAGGGCACAAACTATAAGAGAAAAAACAAAAAATGCTTAATTCTGATTGGTGGAACCAGCTATGGCATGGATCAATGACATGGCAAACATCTGTCCATCCATCCATCCATCCATCCGTCCATCCACCCCTCCGCTCTCTCTCTCACAAAGCAAACCCATATTTCTCTCGCACAACTAACCCTAGCGATCCACCTCTTCCCTCCCCTCCCCTCGCGCAACCGCCACCCACCTCCACCACGCCTTCCCACCCACATCGCCGCCGCTGCCGCTGGCCTACGCCCTCCCCCCACACCGCCGCCGTGAAACCTCGTCCTCACCTTCTCTCCCCGGTCGAGCAGCAGCAGGTCAGGCGGAGGCGGCAGCCAGATCTGCCACGTTGATTCCGGATCCGCGCCCTCCCCACCCCCGATTCATCTCCAAGCCCGCCACCGACACCCAGCCCCACCCCTACCGGCGACCTCCCATAACCCCATCACCACCGGCGACCTCCCTCCCTTGCTACTCAACCCAACCCAACACCGATTCGATTCAGTTCAGAGACGAATGCTCTCCCACATCGCCGCCGCCACACACCTTGGTCCACAACACCAACAAATCGCCGCTTAAGCTCAGTGCGGCGGTGGTGGCAGTGACGTGCGTGTGTGCCGCTTCTCTCTCGGCTAGATCCGCCGGTTTCGCTTCCCACACTTGCTCTTGCCTGTCGGTGCGATGCGTTTCTGCTTCTCTTCACTGGTTGCTCTCCTCTTGTGTTGCGGCTATGGCGGTCTAGGCGTAGTCTGTGCGTGGGCGCTGATGTTGGTTGCTTGCTGCAGCTCTGGTTTTGACTACCGGTGGTGGTTGCGACCGGTACGCGCGCTTTTCTGTTGTTTCCCCTTGTGTCGGGAGCTAACTGCCATCTCTGGTTGTGTGCAGGCAGGTGACCAGCAGGAGCGCGGAGGAGGGGTCCTTCAGTTGCCGCCATGGCTCAGATCTTGCTCCATGGAAACCTCCACGTCAACATCTTCGAGGCCTCGTCGCTCTCCCACCCCGCCCGCGCTAGCATCGGTGCCCCCAAGTTCATCCGCAAGGTACTTCCACAGTCCTACTCACGGATCATTTCTTATTTCTCCCTTCATTTTATTTTCTTCTTGTCCAAGCCGAATCAATTAATTGATCGTTACCACGCCCGACTAGACGTGCTAGTCTACAATATTAGTACATGGTAAAATGGTGCGGTTAGGGAGCTATTTTTTACTAGTACCAGTAAAAAATAACTGAAAATACAGAGAATCACTTCATATTTATCCAGAATCGTTGCTAGAGTTTTGCTTATGCCGGCTCCTACCGTAGTTGATAGATGATTATGATAGTTGCCCAGTAATTTAAAGGTTGGCATGATCATGGTTACATATTCATTCCCTGAATTGTTTGATGTATGCCATGTGTGTTTCTGTAGTCATGCCCATGATGTGAGTCTTCATGTTCTAAACTGATCTTTGTACATTTTAAATCAATGAGTGTAGGTGTGATCTTTGTACATTGTGAGGTTCAAAACTAATATCTCCTCTATGAAACAAATATTTCACAAGGCCTGCTCTGCTTTGAGTTGGTTCGAATTTGAATGGTTCGCCGTGTGTAGGTGTGATCTGAATTCTGAATGGGTCTTTTGGCAGGTACATGAAGGCCGGGAGTGCCAAGGCGCACCTCACGCGCAGGTCAGTAAGTTATTGTTCGTTCGTTTTTCATTCATTTTCTAGATCTTGCACGCGAGGTGTTTGTTTGAATGTGCCGACGGCATTTGATTGACTGATTCATTGTTGGTGAACTTTCTGGTATGCATGTAGATCATGGTGTACCAGCTTTGCAAGAGCATTGCTTTTTCCCACAGACGCAGTGTCCGGCACCATGACCTTGAGCCACACAACCTGCAAATTGGTGGATGGGTTGGTATCCTCTGGTTTGATCCCAGCAAGTGGAAGTGTTCTCTTTTCTTTATCAACCAAAGGCACTTTCTTCTCTCATGGATGGGTGGGACTCCATCAATTTAGTATTAGTTTAGGTGTTAGTATGCTGTTGATGCTTGTGTTGATGCCATGCTTTTTGTCTTGTCATGTGCTGATATTAACTGGCAGCATTATCTCCCATGATTGCTTTCTTGCTTGCCTACTCTATAACATGTACTGCTAAAATATGTTATCCTACTCCATGATGCTATATCAGCACAGACGCAGTGTCCGGCACCATGACCTTGAGCCACACAACCTGCAAATTGGTGGATGGGTTGGTATCCTCTGGTTTGATCCCAGCAAGTGGAAGTGTTCTCTTTTCTTTATCAACCAAAGGCACTTTCTTCTCTCATGGATGGGTGGGACTCCATCAATTTAGTATTAGTTTAGGTGTTAGTATGCTGTTGATGCTTGTGTTGATGCCATGCTTTTTGTCTTGTCATGTGCTGATATTAACTGGCAGCATTATCTCCCATGATTGCTTTCTTGCTTGCCTACTCTATAACATGTACTGCTAAAATATGTTATCCTACTCCATGATGCTATATCAGCACAGACGCAGTGTCCGGCACCATGACCTTGAGCCACACAACCTGCAAATTGGTGGATGGGTTGGTATCCTCTGGTTTGATCCCAGCAAGTGGAAGTGTTCTCTTTTCTTTATCAACCAAAGGCACTTTCTTCTCTCATGGATGGGTGGGACTCCATCAATTTAGTATTAGTTTAGGTGTTAGTATGCTGTTGATGCTTGTGTTGATGCCATGCTTTTTGTCTTGTCATGTGCTGATATTAACTGGCAGCATTATCTCCCATGATTGCTTTCTTGCTTGCCTACTCTATAACATGTACTGCTAAAATATGTTATCCTACTCCATGATGCTATATCATTTGCAAATACTCCTGGACATCAGCTCCCATGATGTTGCATTAGCTATAATCTGTACTGCTAAAAGAGGAGTGTAAACTGGAGTAATTTTTTCAGCCATTATCTTTGTTTTCTATTGGGCGGATGCTCTCCACTGGAGTACAGCTGGGTACTGCATCTCTTTTTGCATTCCTTTTTCAGTTAGTGCTTGAACATTTTTTTTAAGATGAATTGGAATACTTCTGGACAGTAGTACATGGAGTATAGCTGTAACTTCTTGCAGTATAGCTGTAGCAGTCCATTAGGAGTAGTTTTGCATCAGTAGCATTAGGAGTAACTTCTTGCAGAAAATCTTTGACACATATTTTCATGCATCAGTAGCATATTTGCTTGTTTTGGAGCAGCGATTAAACTACTCCATGTCAAATAAACCTTGCTAGGTGAATCTTTTCCATTAATTAAATTTTTACTGCTTGGAGTAGCCTGCTTGGAGTACTTCTTTTCATGGAGCTCCTTGTAGTATTTTCTGATATGCAGTCAGATTAGCTTGGAGCAGTAGCATTGCTTGCTCTGCTATTCTCTTCTCTTCTTTTAATTAAAATTAGCTAAACCTTTTCCTTTTCAGTTAATTAGAAATAACTGAAACTATTCCTTTAATGCTTGCATAAACTGTTTTAAAGATGAATTGAAGTACTCCTTTAATGAAGGTTTTGTGTAGTCTATTGCTTGCATCAGTACTTTTAAAAATAAATGAATTATTTCATTTAAGTGTACTCTGGACAACAGTAGTATAGCACTTGCTGCTGCTTTTAAGCTTGCATCGGTACTGGTTGCAGTAGTTTAGTGTAGGACAACAGCAGTATAGGACTTGGTTACTGCTGTTAAGTTTTTATTTATCTTCTCTCTTCTCTTCTCTTTGTATGCTGGAGTAAACTTTTCCAGTATACTCCTAGGACTAAACTTTCTGTGCTGGAGTAGGAATTGCTATCAGGAGTAGCAGTAGTGATTTGTTTAACAGCAGCAACAACAACAGTGCATATCAATTTATCATGATGACAACAGTAGTGCACACCAATATCAATACAGTAGTGCACAAAGTTCATCAAACATCATGCAAGTTCGATGCATATCAATTTATCATGCTGACAATAGAAGCATGTGGACCTATCATCGTGATTTCGTATTTTAGTTTGTGGTAATCTAATGATGTTTGATGTCTATTGGTTGTTGTATATGGGCAAGAGGAATTGAATCTTGTTGTTTTCTTTTTGATGTACACACATGCAAATGGTTGACACTCATGAATAGCAAGCAACCATACTAGTTACTCCCTTCGTTCGGAATTACTTGTCACAAAAATGGACGTATCTACAACTAAAATACATCTAGATACATTCATTTCTTGGACGAGTAATTCCGAACGGAGGGAGTACTACCTAGGTGTTCGAGAGATTGTTGTAATATTTATGTTCTTTTTACTCCCAGAATTATTGCGCGCTCATACTGTCATCACATTGCTTGTTTTTCTTGCTGCATAAATGTATCTCAAGCATTGTGTTGTATTATTTATGTTCTTTTTACTCCCAGAATTATTGTGCGCTCATACTGTCATCACATTGCCTGTTCTTCTTGCTGCATACATGTATCTCAAGCATTGTACTTCTGTGTTTGCTTAGGCGGATAACCACTAAGTGATTACAATTAATGTGTACTTGTGAATTCTAAGCTTATATTGGTGTCTCACGATCACTTGAATCTAAGCTTATCATGTTCTAGTTATTATTTGCTTCTACTGCTTATATATACACATGTATGTATGTTTAGTTATTCACATGTATGTATTTTTAGTTATTCGACATGCTTCTGAAATTGACTGTGGTTTTAGACCGGAACACTATGTTTGTTCAACGAGTGTCCATGTTGTGCGATATATGATGCTGCTCTGTTGTGCACCTCTCTTTTTTGTGTGCTGCATCATTGTAGATATGCTTGATAGAGTAAATGATTTCAATTCTAGTTCTGGATGTGTCCAATGCAAACATTACTGTTAACTATCCAGTTGATTCTGAAATGTCTCATTAAGTTCATTTCAGATGGTTATTTCTGGATTTAGTACCAATTTATTGTTGACCTGGCCTATGCTCTGTACCTTGCTCCGTACCAATTTATTGCATTATTCTATTATTTACTGTTAAATATGCTGTTAGATTTACTTTTATTTTGTACCTAATCATTTTGTTCTATAATGTGCAGATGCTGGCCTTTCATGTTTTTTCACGAGCATCAAGACAAAGAAGTTGTAAGAAGCATAGTTCTAGCTCATTGGAGCTAGTTCTGGGAGTAATGAAACCCTTTAGGCTGATCCTATTTGTATGTGTGATGTAGCAGAACTTGTAGGGCTCATGTGATACTCATGTGGTAGACTGTACACTTGTAGAGTTGTTATCTAATTGTAAACTTGATGCTGATCACATTTGTATGTATGTTATCTGATGTAGCAGATTGCTTCTTGCTGTTATTTGAAGTATTGCGTCGGTTTTCTGTATTGGTATATTGAAATATGAAGAACACGACCTTGACAGAACAAAGAAAAACAAAGGCAACACCCCAAAAACAAAGGTGCATAAAAAATAAAAATAAAGGCTACAACCCAAAAATAAAAGCTATAATGTTGGGCCTGGCCCATGTAGCTGACCAAAATTAATAGGGAAAATATATAAAAGGCTGAATTGTTGGGCTCGGGCCATCTAAAACACCTAATCGGACCGGGCTGAATCTTGTCAGTGACCTTTTGAATTGGTCGTAATTTTGCCATGTCAGATTGCCATGTCGGATCCGACGTGGCCTGGGTAGACAACCAGTGACCAAAACAAAAGGTCATGGGTTCAACGACCTTCTGTTTTGGTCGTAAACATCTATGACCTTCTCACAGAGAAGGTCCTTAATTTCAGTTTACGAACGCCAGCTTTTGACCTTCTGTTTTTGGTCACAAAAAGGTCGCAAATGAAAAACAATGACCTTTCAGTGACCAATAGTCAAGGTAATAAGTTGACATATTTCTTGTAGTGGATGGGTGTTATGAACCGGGACAAATGGCCCTTTTTCTACTAGTGAGAAGGACTCCATGGTTAACCTCGCCGAGACCATCATTGACCCCTGATACGCCAACATGAAAGAAGACAGCGATACCAAGGACCTGAACACGTGGGAGGTACCTATGAATCTAGCCTAAATAACCTATGCAGCCAAGGACGCATACGCATGCTACGACATTGTAACGCCCCAGATACAACTTTCCATATTTGTAACTCCAACTCTTTCCTTTTCTGGAGATGCGAGATGTTTTTCCCTTCGTGGTTGGGTTTTTGCCTTCGTTTTTCATTTGGTTCATGTCATGCATTTCACATCATGTCATCATGTGCATCGCTTTTGCATTCGTGTTCGTCTCATGCATCCGAGCATTTTCCCCGTTGTCCGTTTCGCAATCCGACACTCCCACATGCACCCGGCGCACCCCTCTTGTCTCTTTCGTGAGCGGGTACTAAATGTTCTCGGAATGGACAGAGATTTTCCAAGTGACCTTGGTACACTACCGGTAGACCGCCTGTCAAATTTCGTTCCATTTGGAGGCCGTTTGATGACCCAACGGTTAACCGGGTAACTGCAAATGCCCTCTTTGTGTTGCAGCCCAACACCCACCCAAAACAACCCAATAACCTATCCAAACCTCTTCCATGTCCTCCATTTTCGGATCATGATCGTGTGGGCGAAAACTACACCTCATTTGGACACTCGAAACTCCATCTACCTATAAATTTGTGCACCCCCCTCAAAATTTGGGTCCCGAAACCCTAGCTCCACCCTCCACCATCGCCGACACGTCCGGCCCGAGCCGGACGAAACCTGCTCCCGCCCGCGGCCTACCAGAGGGCGCCACGTGGCTCCTCTCCGCCCACCGCTACCGAAGCCCGCCGAGCCTAACGCGGGCCCCCACGGGCCCGTACGCCGCCGCACGCGCGCACGCCGCCGCCTGCGCCCCAGCGCCTCCTCCCGCGCCTCAACGGCGGCCGCTGTCTCCGCCGCTCCGCCCATCACCGGCCGCCGCTCTGCCCGCGCCGCCTCGCCTGCCGCGCGCCTCCGCCGTCGCACTCCCGTAGTGCCACGGCCTCGCCTCACCAGATCCGCTGCCCCGAAGCTCCGGTGACTCCCTCCTCCGCTCCGGCCACCGTCTTCTCCCTCCCCGGCGAGTTCTCCGGCGAGTTTCTCTGGCTTGCCTCGGTTCCCATGGGAAGAACCCTAGATCTCAGGGGTATATTTTCCTCTAAGTCCTTTTTTGTAACTTTTTCATTCTTTGTTTATTGCGTCATAACTCCATGACCGTAGCTCGGTTTCACGCTTATGATATATCAAAATGTTCATTATAAGATGCTGTTGATTTCATTCCATTGTGGCATGCTTTTTTGAGTCCATCGTGATGCCCAAATCATTGATGCAAAAGTGCTATAAAATGTTTACTCCTGTTAATTAGCAGATTATGATGTTTTGTCATTTTTTTCACATTTGATCCGTGCTTCATATGGGCATGAGCTCTACATGTGTTTTGAGCTATGTCATTCTATGTTTACAGGGGTGCTTGCCATGTATCTTTGTGATCAATGTGGTTACTAGCACAAGGATGCAAAGTAGCCTTCGTGATATTGCTGATTTCAGGGACTTAGGATTTTGCTAAGTCATTTTCCTGCTGTTATTTTGATGCCATGTAAACATGATACTACAGTGAGATCCATGCTTGTTTTGAGTTGCTTCAGTAAGGATGTTTTGAACATATGGTTATGCTATATCCATCGATGCCCCTTTTTGTAATTATGGAGTACCCTAGCATGTCTTATTCCTGCTCTACTTTTGCTAAAATTGTTCCTGGCAGATTGTTTACATGTTAATTAATTTTACCATGGTTGTTGCTAGTGATCCATGCATGCTATGAACTTTCTCTTACCATGGTTAGCTTCATGAACATGCCTTCTTGCTGTTAGTATGCTTATCGTGTCATGCAATTCTTTGTGGTGAGTGATGCGAGCTCGCAAAGATGCCTTCATAATGTTGTTTATGCCATGCTCAGTTTTCTGCCAAGTCTGTAAGTGTTAATAAAACTTGCTATGTTTACATGGGTGCCATCATATCTTCTGTGCCTTTTTGGCTCATGTTCAGTAAGGGAATTTTGTTCTATGCATTTAGTAGATTCATGCCATGCCTTTTTTTGCTATGATATGTTCCTGTAGCATGTTGTTTGCTTTCCCTAAACATTGCTTCCTGATGTTATTTCTGACATGTTAGTATATTCACTAAGTCTGTGAACCTGATATCTTTTACACTTTTGCCATGCTTGTTTGAACCTACTCTTTTGTGATTTCGCCATAGCTCATTGTTCATGTTTTGTCAAGCATCTTGAGTACATCACTTCCATATGCTCTGTTGCTATGTTGGAGTGCAGTAGCTTAGTTTCTTGTTGCATTCCAGATGGCATCGTGCTGTTAATCGCAGAATTGTGCCATTCTTGTTTTGCTTGCCATTTGCAAACTATGCATCCGTTTCCGGTGATCTCTATATCGATTTCGACCGAAATCATCTCATCTTTCTAGCGGCACACTTGGTTTTCCAAGTTGATGCCTTGTTCTTTCTTTACCTTCCGGAGCACGCATATGCATTGCATATCATGCCATGTTTTGCATCATGTTGCTTGTGCATTGCACCGTGATTGATTGTTTGTCCTTTGCTTGTGTTCTTGCTTTGGGTAGAGGCGGGAGACGAGTACGTGATCAAGGAACCTGTTGGGTACGCTACCGAGGATCAAGCTTTCGACAACTCTGAGAACTTTTGCAGGCAAGATGACCATATCCTCAAAATCACTTCTATCTTTGCTTGCTAGTTGTTCGCTCTATTGCTATGCCACGCTACCTACCACTTGCTATATCATGCCTCCCATATTTCCATGTCAAGCCTCTAACCCACCTTTCCAAGCAAACTGTTGTTTGGCTATGTTACGCTTTTGCTCAGCCCCACTTATAGCGTTGCTAGTTGCAGGTGAACTTGAAGTTTGTTCCTTGTTGGAACATGGATTTTGTTGGGATATCATTATTATCTCTTATTTACTTTAATGCATCTATATACTTGGTAAAGGGTGGAAGGCTCGGCCTTATGCCAAGTGTTTTTTTCCACTCTTGCCGCCCTAGTTTCCGTCATACCGGTGTTATGTTCCTTGATTTTACGTTCCATATGCGGTTGGGTGTTATGGGAACCCCTTAACAGTTTGTTTTGAATAAAACTCCTCCAGCAAGGCCCAACCTTGGTTTTACCATTTTTCACCTAAGCCTTTTTCCCTTGGGTTCCGCGGACTCAAGGGTTACCTTTATTTTAAACCCCCAGGCCAGTGCTCCTCTGAGTGTTGGTCCAAACTAGATCCCCTTGCTGCGCCACCTTGGGGAAACTTGAGGGTTGGTTTTAGTTGTATGGATTTCTTATCTAGTGTGCCCTGAGAATGAGATATGTCCAGCTGCTATCGGGATTTGTGGGCACATTCGGGAGGCTTTGCTGGTCTTGTTTTACCATTGTCGAAATGTCTTGTAACCGGGATTCCGAGTCTGATCGGGTCTTCTTGGGAGAAGGAATATCCTTCGTTGACCATGAGAGCTTGTGATGGGCTAAGTTGGGACACCCCTGCATGGTTTTGAACTTTCGAAAGTCGTGCCTGTGGTTATGGGCAGATGGGAATTTCTTAATAGCCTCTTGTTGAGAACTTGACACTTAATTAAAATGAATCAACCGCGTATGTACCCATGATGGTCTATTTTCGGCGGAGTCTGGGAAGAGAACACGGTCTTGTGTTATGCTTGAACGTAAGTAGCTTCAGGATTACTTCTTGATCACTTATAGCTTCTCGACCGTGCATTGCTTCTCTTCTCGCTCTCATTTGCGTAAGTTAGCCACCATATATGCTAGTGCTTGCTGGAGCTCCACCTCACTACCCTTTCCTACCCTTAAGCTTAAATAGTCTTGATCTCGCGGGTGTGAGATTGCTGAGTCCCCTGACTCACATATTCTTCCAAACAGATGCAGGTGTCGATGATGCCAGTGCATGGGACGCTACCGAACTCAACTGGGAGTTCAACGAGGATTCGGGCCATTACTTTGTTTCTTTTCCGGATGATCAGTAGAGGAGCCCAGTTGGGACGATCAGGGATCTAGCATTTGGGGTTGTCTTTCTTTATTTTGGTTCCTTAGTTGGACCTTTGTTTGTACCTTGGATGATGTATGATATATTTATGTATTGTGTGAAGTGGCGATTGTAAGCCGACTCTTTATCGCTTTCTTATTCGGTACATGGGATGTGTAAAGATTACCCCTCTTGCGACATGCCTACCATGCGGCTATGCCTCTAAGTCATGCCCCAACACGTGGGAGATACAGCCGCATTGTGGGTGTTACAGACATGTATATGCGGATCTTGGACATGAGGGCGTGTCTGCTTCCCATGACCGACGAGTACACGGACAGCCGCAACGCCATCATGATCAAGGGTGCCAGGAAGGTCTAGATGTTGTACTTTATCTCTTTATAAGCACCTTTATCATCTGAGTGTTTCATGCATTAGCCTATGTGTTGTAATTATCTGTTTTGTCCGAAATATTTCTTTTAAGAACGCATTAACATGTTTGCTTTTTAGTGGCTATTTGCTTATGTATGTTATTAGTTCACTTGTCCGTTAAAAAAACTAGTTCACCCGGCTGCCGTGCTTTGAATCTCCTTCCTGCCAACATATTCCCCTTCTGAGGTGGACCCAGGAGGTCTCGTACACAAACATATGGGACCAACAACCTATCCATTTGTAGTTCTTTATTCTTTTCAATCTTTCGTCCTCTTCCTATACAGTGGCTGGCCATCCCTCTACACCCACACATTGTCCGACGGCGACAGCTCTACCAGCCAACTCTGTACCCGAACAAGTCAACACTCGTACTCCCCTCCGCCTGCGTCTTCCCCCGCTTCGATTCATTCGGTCCGAGGTTTCGAAGTCGTCCTCCGCCTTGGTGCTCTTGCCGCGGCACCGCCGTCTGTCGTTCCCAACATGGTCAGCAAAACAAGAGGAATTGGGAGACAACTGTTCGTCGAGAGGATGACAGTCCCGGGCTCACCAGGTCCATGGCCTAGGTTTTGTTGTTTAACATGGGCAGCCCATGACATGTTTCAACATTTTTTTGGATCCAATAGGTATCAAGCGGCCTCTCGGCCTCCCAACCTAGCTTGTCTATAACATCAGTAGCCCAAGTTATGTTTGTTTTTTAAAGACAACATACAACTCGGTTCTATTTTTCTATAAGAATGCAAAACTGAACCTATGTTTTCTATAAGAATGCAAAACTGAACCTATGTTTATATCTTATTTTATTACATATATATAATAGAAACAACATAAGGTTCCGTTAAACCTGTCATTCGTCCAACCATTTTATAGACCTTCCCACTTCCTTTATTTTTTGTTTTCATTAATCCTATATCTGAATTTTCTCCCACTTTATTTTTCGGTGTAACCTGAGTTTTCTCCCAGTACTTTTCCCTAAACCAACTCAACTGTCCCACGTCTAGCCTAAAAAATAATAATACCCCACGTCCTATTAACTCATCAAATTAAAATGATATTTTATTTCGTAAGTTGAAAGTTCTTACAAAATAATAATATTAATTGTTTATACATAACTTGGCAAGTTAACTCCTAGTGATTGCGTACATAAGCTTGCAAAGATTTTACTGACCAATGCAGTAATAGACGTGCAATCATGTGTTTATGTTTTTATAACATTTCTCTGTCCAGCCAACATGATATTTTCACCCAGCCCAGCAAGTCCACGGATTTCGAGAAAAATGCAAATGGGCTTTAAATTCTACCATATATATAAACGGGCTGCATAGATGCTACGTCACTGTTTCACCCAGCTAACCAAATGGACTAAAAAACAAATGGACTGGATGACATGTGGGCTAGTAGGTCGAAGCCTAACAAGGCGTTGGATTTACATCCAACGGCCGACATTCTTCTTCAATCTCTCGTCTTCTTCCCCCAGCGCTGCCGGGACCGCCTGGTCCAGCCTCCCGCATCCAGCGGTGTTGTTTTGCGCACCTCAGCGAAATGCTACCCTACTGATGGCCAGGCCATCCCTCCAGTCCGCACCTCCTGTTATTCTCTGCCGAGTGTAGACCCACCACACACCCGAACCAGTAAAGTTTCCCACTCGTCTCCGTCTGTGACTCCATTGCCGTGTCTTCCCCATCTCCGGGTCATTCCAGTATGGGGCCTCACCGTCGTCCATCTCCTCGCTACGCTCGGCGTGGCATGGTCAACAAACGAGAGTCATCGGAAGAGGACTGTACTTGGATAGTCTGACGGCTGGGACCCACGTGGTCCATGGTCGCACGCATGGAAAGTTCCTCCTTATTAAGTTGTTTCCTCCCCCTGACAGCTGGGAACCACCGGCTGTATCTTCGCACGGAATGAAGTGCCTCCTTGTTATGAGAAAAAATTATTCCTCCCGTTGACAGCTGGGACCCGTCAGATTTGGTGGCTGACTTGTGGTCCTACTAAGCGGACATGTACGTAGGGCCTTGACAACTTAATCAACAAATGATTCTAGCAGCTGGACCATTGGATGTTAATCCAACAACCATGCTCCTTCTTCAACCTCTGTTCCTGCTCCTATCCCACGTGGGTGGCACTGCGGCAGTGCTGCCGGGCACCCGAACTAGTCATGTTTCCCACTCCTCTCCATCTGCGAATCCACTGTCGCGTCTTCCCCATCTCCAGGTCGTTCCAGTCTGGGGACTCGCCGTCGTCCACCGGCCTTGGTGCGCTCGGCACAGTGTGGTCAACATGGTCAACAATCGACAGTCATCGCAAGATGACTGTACGTGAGAGGCTAACAGTGGGGACGCACCACGCCCATGGACGCATGCATGCAACTGCATCCTTTTTACCCTGAAAAATAATGTTTTCTCCCCCTGACTGCTGGGACCCACCAGCTACATCTTCGCACGCAAGGATGTGTGTCCATATTACGGGCAAAAAAAAATGATTTCCCCCTGACTGCTGGGACCCACCAGCTACATCTTCGCATGCAAGGAAGTGCCTAACAGTCGGGACACACTTGTTCGAAGCATACGTAGCATTGTCATTCTTGTCGCGAACATGTACGTACATATGATTGGTCTGTCTGTAGGCTGCAGCGATGAATCGTGGTTGTGCAAGGAAGGGCACGTGTCATAGTAGAGGCGCGCACGTGTCGTAGGAGAGGCGTGCACGTAGCATGTAGAAATACGTACAGCGGCCAGGGTGCAAGAAAGTAAATACGGCCATGTACGTGCATACGGGCGGTGTCTCGAACGCCTACTTGCGCATACATACGGCCAGGGCTCATGTACATGGCTGTGGCTGGGTCGGAACAGAGAAACTGCGACGTCGTCGTGTTCATGGGGACACAACGGAATGTGTCATGTTCATCAGGAGGCAATGGAATGCGTGCTGTTCATCGGGAGCCAACCGGCTTGGATGGAACAGATGATGGAAATGAGGCATGGCGTACCATAGAATGGAGGAAACGGCCTTGTGTTCGACCGGCCACAGTGGAAACGGGATCCTATTCATTGGGAGTGGTCTGGTGTACCACAAAACGGAGGAAACGAACCTCCTATGGTAGAAATGGGGTCCTGTTGATCGGGAGGGGTGTGGCGTACCGCAAAACGAAGGAAACAGACTTGTGTTGGACGCTACGTTTGAAACAGGGGTCATGTTCATCGGGAGGGGTGTGGCGTACCACAAAACAGGACTCCAAGGGATACTGTTCATCTCCACCGTTGACTGCCTCCACGGGCTACTGTTCATCCATCATCGACCTCCTCCAGCCTCCACCTGCGACTGTTCATCCACGGGCTCCTGTTCATCCAGCCTCCACCGCGCGCTCCTCCGCCGGCTACCATTCAACCAGCCCTCTCCACGGGAGTCTTGTTCAACCACCCTCCACGGGCTACTGTTCATCCAGCCCTCCACCGGCTACTGTTCAACCAGCCCTCCATGGGGTCCTGTTTATCCAACCCTTCACGGGGTCCTGTTCATCCACTGGCTCAATCGATTGGGTACTGTTCATCCAGCGGCAACGGCCTCTACTACCACGGGTTCCTGTTCATCCCACCCCCCACCGGGAACTTTTTATCCAAACCCCCTCAACAACGCTCACTGTTCATCCATGGAAGGAGGCATTAGTGTTTGATCGGCTTCAGTTAGCAGCAATAGCGAAGGAATCACTCGGGTTTGGTTAACAGCAAGGGATTGATCGATTGCTCAGGTTCAGTAACGCGTACTCTGCAGTGCAATCACTCGGGTTTAGTTAGAGCCCAATGCCTTGCTCGGGTTCACTTAGAGCCCACCGCCTCACACACACGCGCGTACGTACAAGAGATACGCGCATCGCTCGGCTCCCGACCACCCACTTTAACCGGGAACTCCCCCGATATTTTCCTCACCCTCTCTTCTACCATGATTTTCTCCGTCATGGACGCCCAAAGAATGTCATGCAGCTGCGTCTCTAGCCCGCCCAGGACAAAAAGCCCATTTTCTGTCATGATTTTTTTCATAGAAGTAGGAGCCCACCACATCTATGATGATACCGGGTTTTGTCACAATTATCGTCATAGAAGTGTCATAAGTATGACAGAAAAAATTCCTTTCAGCCGAAAAAGTGACGGATGTGTGTTTTTCTTTAGTGGACGCTGGTGGTTTTTACCCAGGTTCGGGTCGCTCGAAATCGTAAAACTCTACTCCTGCTTTGTTGGATTGATGGGAGTACCAACGTGGACACGCAGCACTCATGCCTGGCAAGGTTTCCTAGGGGAGAGCAGCTACACGAGTAACAGTGTACAAGGGTCCTAATCCTTTCATGGGTTGCCATGGCCCTCCGTTTATAGGCTAAGGCATTACAAAAGTGACAGACCAGTCGTTATCTATTGATTAGATATTTAACAATGCTAGCTGTGAGATTCTGGGTTCCGGGAATCCCTTGAGGTTCGAACTCTGGGGTGCGCACGAAGATCTCTCCCTAGCTCGCTCTAGCAACGATCTCAAGGCCTAGCTCGCCGAACCTAAGGAACAAGAGACACGAGAGTTTATACTGGTTCGCGCCACCGTTGTGGTGTAATACCCATACTCTAGTGTGGTGTGGTGGATTGCCTCGTGGGCTGAGGATGAACAAGTACAATGGATGAACAACCTCTTGAGGAGAGGTGTTCTTGACCTCGATAAGCTGGTGAGATGGCCTTGGTGGAGTGGATCTGATCCAAGATGAGCCGATCTTTGACTACTGTGGTGGCTAGTCCGACTTCTAGAAGCCCCGGTCCTCTTCCCAAATGTTAGGCGGGAAGGGATCCCACAACGGCCAGTTTTGAACGAAGACAACTAGTATGAGTTATCCTGACAAAAGTTGGTCTTCGTCTCCAAAGGCTATGGTGGTGACGCCGCTGTGGGCTCCGCGGTGACCTCAATCCTGCTGGTCTTGGTCTTGTTGCACCGATATGGAAACCTTTTCCTGACGCCTCGGGACTCCTTGCATGTGCCTGCTTCCTAAGCATAAAAGAGGAAACTAGCACTCTACGGCCGCTAGCGCCCGCCTGGCTTCGGTCGTCATGGGTCACATCACGTGGACCTAGCGAGGCGCCGCTTGCACAGATATCTCCGCTCCTCAGGAGCTAGCCTAGTGAGGCCACCCCTGGGGAGGTCTTGGTGTCATCCGTCCCGCGAGGCTTGGCCCCTCGCGAGGGTCTTGAGTGGTTGGTGATGAAGATGGGTCATACCAGGCCATTGGTGGAGCCACTCCCTGGGCTGCATTCAGGCAAGTCTGGGTACCTCAGTTCCCAGGACGCCGACAGTAGCCCCCGGTCCCAACGCGCGCTAAGACTTGGCGTCGAGGATAAGCCAAAGGGCAAGTGCGGAGCACAGCCCCAACCGCTTATGGCCTTCACTGACGTGTGGCGATTGACAGGACGTGGGCATCTCCGCTTCCCCATGCTGCCTCGGCAACTGCCTGGCTTGATGAGACCCTGCTGCATGTAGAAGAAAATGATCATTACCTTAGATCATGGAGGCCGGCGGTTGGCCTCCCTCTGGCTATAAATGAGGAGAGGGGCGGAGTCCCCATTGCTCATCTCTTCCTCCATCCCACTTGCTTCCTCTTCTTCCTTCTTGCTGCGTTGCTCATGGAGCCGATACAAAGGTTCTCCGCTGCTGAGAAGGGGAAAACCTCCTGCGAAGAGCTTGGGCCACTCCCACCGAAGAAGAGGGTGGCCCGCTCCCGCGACATCGTCGTGAGGCTGGAGGTTATGAGGCCCTGGTATGAGCAGCCTCCCCCCGGCTAACTGCTGCCCCGGTACACTCGGGCAGAAGGCTCCAGAGGAGGAGGCGGCGACCGGCATTGCTCGTGCCATGGCCGCGGTGGCCGCACCATGGTGGCGCGCACCGCCGCCCCTCGAACACACGCCGACGGCTCCTCACATGAACTCATGGTGTGGGCGGCGATGCCACCGCACACATGGATCCGATTCCCGCCTTTCCTTGCCAAAGAGATGCCGCCAAGGGGGCAGCTCGAGCTGTGGCTGCAGCACGCCGAGTGCGACACCCCGGTGACGGGAGCTGAGGTCGAGGCCGTCTCCCCGGGCAAGATCTTCATGACCCGTGGATGGGACGAGGTTGCCCGTGTCTGTCGCGCGGAGGGGGCCCTCGCCATCCATTTTGAGTACGACGGTGCCTCCGCGATGTTCTTCAAAGTCTTTGATGAGGAAGGGCTCTGCCTGGAGTGCTGCCCTGAAGGGGACCACCAGGACAGCGTAGGGGCAGGTGCTGGGCCCGCCCTTAGTCCTGCTGACGACTCCTCCAGCGGCAGCGACGGTGCCTGGGAGTCCAGCGACTCTCCCGAGCCTAACGAGACTCCGAAGACGAGCGATGACGGCTACGTGCTCCTGAGCTCTCTCCGCGCCCGGAGCACAGCAGTGGCGTCCGCTCGTCGTCGCCACTGATCTGGATGGGGTTGGCGCCGGCTGCAGGAGACGAAAATCCTAAGTCACGAGCTGGGCTGCCTTGAATACGTGACTTATCTTAGAGATCCTGGGACGGTTCCTTGCGTGGCGTCCGGTTCATGCGCCCTAGATGGCGATGATGCAAGGTTGTGTCCATACCATCTCCCAACCTTCACACTCTCCTGAGTGCTCTGCGTCCTCGGGTCCCGATCGTCGAGCGAGCTCAGCCGCCGCTGGTATGCCAGGTCGCGATGCCGTGGTCAAGGCCAGGGGTGAGGGCTGGAGACTCAGTAAGCTCTCCTGACGCGTGATGCTCAGGAGCCCTCCCATTAACGCCCAAGCGAAAACCATGAAAGGGAGCAGTTGGTGGGACCACCTGTAGCTAGGCTCCGGAGATTCCTGCGGGTTAGTGCGAGAGAGAGAGAGAGAGAGTAGCTCATAGCTGTGCTTGCCGGCCTGCCATTGCTCCTTCCGCGAGAAGATGAAGGCACTAAGGATCTGGTGAGGTGGCATACACGAAGCGGGCCGTGAGCTAGAGCTTGATCGCACAGGTTTATCAGTGTTGCAGGGACGGACCCGAGCACAAGCACAGTTCCAGCATGTGAGTCTCCCATTGGGGGAAGAGCAAGTGACTGATTAGTAGCGCGGGAGGCCATGATGGGCAAGCACCAGGGGAGTAATGATTATAGAGAAATTCATGCGAGGAGGCAAACCAGTTCAGATAGATGGAAGAACGATACATGCCACTGGGATGGACCCAAGCGGCCTGGGGATGATGCAACCCGAGAGGTGCTCCCAACAGAGTAAGCTAAAGATGAAAAAGGATACACGCCGCAGGGGCAGGCCCAAGCGACTTGGGGATAATGTTGCCTGAAGGGCACCCCTAACTGAATGAACTGGAAAGAGTCACCTAACACCGTAGCTGGAGTGGTGTCGGGGTAGCTGAAGATGCGTGCCGGAGAAGTTGCTCATCACGAGCCGCCAGGGTCCTAAGCCTCAGGAGGCTCTGCAGTCCCAGCTGGCTCCTGAAGAACTGTCGCGATCTCTGCCAGGACAGTGTGATGTCTGGCCTCTTGAGCCTCCAGGATGCCCCGCAGGTGGCGCTGGATGGTGACAGCCGCGCTCGGCAGGCCGAGAGGCATGCGAACGTAGTTGTGAGGGGGACCCTCGCCCCATCCAACGCACGAAGGCCAGAAACGTCCCTAAGATGCGGCCCTATTGAGCCCTGGAATGTCGACGAGGATGCGTAGCTCGCCATCCTCGCCAGGATGGGGAGTTGCGCCAAGTGGTGGGCTGCGGTCGCTGCGCATGGACCTTGCCTCTTGAAGCTCCTGGATCGCCTTGGTGATGAACTCCTGAGCACGAGGCACTCCACGCCTCGTTCCCTCTTGGGGGGAAACATGCGGTGAAGCACGCCTCCACATGGTGCCCGAGCGCCTCCCTCATGATGTTGGCTAGGTCTGAGGCCCTCCAGAAGAGAGCCCCCGAGCCCAGCCTGAGGAGGGCGCCGGGCGCGCCTTCCTATGCGAGGGAAGGAGGCGCCCCATCTGCGTGCGCAGGTTCTGAGGTGGTACCGCTGGAGATGCTGCCCTCCTGAGAGCCTTGGCGGAGTAGCTACTTCTTCTTCTTGAGGTTGGCCTCAGGAGGGTACGAGGTGCCTACGTTGTGGGGGTCTTCGGCCGATGCAGCTTGGTAAGCGTGCTCAAGGGAGCACACCGCATCTCTTTCTTCACAGGGGGCCGTGAACATGCCGCCGCACCCTAGCATCTTGAGGACGTTGTAGCCGTGGTGGATCACTGCCATAAACTTGGTCAAGGCTAGATACCCAAGGATGGCGTTGTACGGCAGGCGGATGTGGGCGACGTCGAAGTTGATGAGCTCGGTGCGGTAGTTGTCACACTGGCCCAAGGAGACAGGGAGGCGGACCTACCCTATCGGGTGGTGGAGCCGTCAGTCACTCCTAAGAAAGGCTTGTTAGGCTATAGCTGATCGTATGGCACCTGGAGTCTATCGAATGTCTCGACGGAAAGGACGTTGAGCCCTACGCCACCGTCGATGAGGGTCTTGGTGACTTGAACGTTTCTTATGACGGGTGAGCAGAGCATCGGGTGGGCGCCGGCGGTCGACGCGCACTTGAGCTGGTCTGACGAACAGAAGGTGATGGCACACTTGGACCACCTAAGTGGGCGCGTGGCCTCGAGCCTGGGAAGGGCCGCATTCACCTCATGAGCGAACTACTTGAAGACACGCTGAGAGGCCGGGGCTTGAGCACCACCCAAGATACAGGCGATGGCGCGTGGCTCCTGGAAGCCCCTAGCCCCCTTCGTCTTGATGGTGGTCGTCATTCCTTCTTGGTGGGGGTGGCAACGGAGGGCGGCCAGCGTTGCCCTGGGGGCAGTCCTCACGAGGCTGGTCCCTCCAGGCGCCCTTGCGAGGCTAGTCCTGCCAGTGGTCCTCACTAGTACGGTCACGCCACTCCTTGCGAGGGCCGCGGTCGTCCTAGCATCCTCCACTTCGTCCGCCTCCTCGACCGTAGCCTCAGTCGTTGCGCTCGGGGCGTCTTCTAAAGCGCCCATCTCGGATGGCCCTGAGCTCTTGACAGTCGCTGGTGTTGTGGCTGTGAACATTATGGAAGGCGCATAATGGACGGTTGGCCTTGGATGATTCAGGGTGGTCGCGGCCGCGTTTCATCTCTGGCTCTGCCATGAGCACGGCAGCCCCCTTGCGCTTCATGTCCTCCTGGTTAGCAGCTGGGAAATGCACCCTTCCTCTGCCATTGCACACTTGGTCGCCATATTGAACATCTCCAGGGCCGGACATAGCTCCTCGTGGATGGCGAGCTCCTCCTTCATCTTGACATCGCGGACGCCATCAGAGAACGCGGAGATGATGGCCTTGTCCGTCACCTTGGGGATCTTGAGGTGAACATTGTTGAAACATTGGATGTACTTCTGCAGGGTTTCCCCTGGCTGCTGCTTGATGCACCATAGGTCGCCTATGTCCAGCCGGCGGTCGCGAGTGCCCTGGAAGTTGGCGACGAAGCGCTCATGCATCTCGCCCCAGGAGGAGATCGATCCCGTGGGCAAGTTCAGGAGCCACGAGAGCGTGCCATCCTTGAGGGCCATGGGAAACCAGTTCGCCATGACCTTCTCGTCTCCGTTGGCTGCCTCGATGCTCAGCTCGTAGAGCTGCAAGAATTCCGCGGGGTCGGGGCTGCTTTCATAGCATGGAGGAAGGTCTGGCTTGAACTTGTCTGGCTAGACGATGCTGTGCAGCTCAGGAGAGAAGGCGTGGCAGCCTGCTGTCGTCACCGGAGCCCGTCGCGGAAGCGGAGCCTAATCTTGATATCCACGCGCCGCCACCGCAAGTTGTGCTGGGAGCGCAGGAGCGTTTTCTTGCGCCCTCGGGACTTCTTGGCAGCTTCCTTCTTCATGCGCAGGCGGCCAGCATGGTGGGTCACGCCAATGGACCGCGCGTATTGGTGAGAGGGCGCCGTCTTGATGCGGAGGCGGCGGAGGCGCTCCAGGAGCTATGTCGCCTGCAGCTGGAGGTGGGGAAGTAGCAAGAGAGACAGTGCGGGGTGATGCGGTCCAGCCAGTTGTCGTAGAGGTCTTCGTCCAGGCGGGAACGCAGGACCTCACGTGCCATGAGCAGCGCGACCTGTGTGTCCGTGGGCATGCGACGAGCGTGGGACAATGAGCCGGCCGTACTCAGTGACAGGGTGGCGTTACATCCGGCCCGCCGCATAGAGGGGTGCAGTGATGAAGCTTTCTGCTCATTTGTTGTCGGGGCGGTGGCGGCATTGGCAGTGGGTGATGGAGTACAGTGGGGCGGGGGTCCGTCAACGGGTGTCGTGTGAGCGATGCAGGCGGCAAGGGCGGCCCAGCGCTCAGCACGGGCTCGGCAAGCATAGCCATGGATGCGGTGGAGCAGTGGAGCGTGGATCGACGGAAGAAAGGCTTCAGCGCACCCCTACCTGGCGTGCCAAATGTCGTATTCTGGGTTCTGGCAATCCCTTGAGGTTCGAACTCTAGGGTGCGCAAGAAGATCTCTCCCTAGCTTGCTCTCTCAATAATCTCAAGGCCTATCTCGCCGAACCCAAGGAACACGAGACACGAGAGTTTATACTGGTTCGAGCCACCATTGTGGTGTAATATCCTAATCCAGTGTGGTGTGGTGGATTGCCTTGTGGGCTGAGGATGAACTAGTACAATGGATGAACAACCTCCTGAGGAGAGGTGATCTTGAGCTTGATGAGCTCGTGAGATGGCCTTGGTGGAGTGGATCCGATCTAAGATGAGCGAATGTTTAACTATGGTGGTGGTTAGTCCTATATATAGAGGCCCCGGTCCTCTTCCCAAATGTTAGGCAGGAAGGGATCCCACAACAACTAGTTTTGAAGGGAGAAAACTAGTACAAGTTATCCTGACAAAAGGTGGTTTTCTCTTGCCAAAGGCTCTGGTGGTGACGCCGCCATGGGCTCCACGGTGACCTCCATCCCGTCGTCCTGCTGGTCTTGGTATTGTTTCACTGATATCGAAACCTTTGCCTAACGCCTCCGGACTCCTCGCCTGCGCCTGCTTCCTTAGCACAAAAAGAGGAAACTGGCACTCTACGCCCGCTGGCGCCCACCTGGCTTCGGTCATCATGGCTCACGTCATGCGGACCTCGTGAGGTGCCCCTTGCATAGATATCTCCGCTCCTCAGGAGCTAGCCTAGCGAGGCCCCCGTTGGGGAGGTCTTGGTGTTGTCAGCCCCGCGAGGCTTGGCCCCTCACGAGGGTCTTGAGTGGTTGGTGATGAAGATGGGCCGTACCAGGCCGTTGGTGGAGCCACGCCCTGGGCCGCAGGTAGGCAAGTCTGGGTACCCTCGTTCCCAGGACGCCGTCACTAACATACCTACTCTGGCAGCACGGCAAGCCTGTCGTGCCACTTAACCAGCTTCTACCTGTTTGCACGACACGCCTCTGGACCGGTGTCATATAGGGAGAATCTCCCTTCCAAATGGCTACCACGTGCCAAATACATCCACTTAATCACTTGGTGGCTTGACACCACACTAAAAAGCGACTTGCGTCACTTTGCGCTGGGATCTTGGTGGCGAGATTTTCCTTGGTGGCCCCCGCAAGCCTACCGGGGGAATCTTCGGACTTGTCTTGGTGAAGCCTCGACCTGACCAGGCTCGTCTGCCCATCAAGGGAGGTGTTTCCTTAGTGATATGTTGTCCCCTTGGTTTGTATTGGTCTTCTTGATCCGCCCTTTGGTTCCTCAAAGAGCTATCTCTCTGTCTTGGGGGCTTGGTGTTGCTGTCTCATTGCCCTTGTCCCTGTGCACAGTTTGGGCAACATCCGAGAACGTTTCCTCCATCAAAAGGAGCCCCCGAGCCTGGCCCGAATGTGCTGTCGAGCACCATTGGGGTAGCTCTCTTCTTGACATTTTCCTTGCTTCTTCAATAACCTGCGCTTGAGTCAATTTCCGGTTTTTCTGTGGGTCGTACAAGAAGTAGTGGGGGAGATTTATGCCATGATTCGTGGGCAGCCCACGTCGCATGTTCATGGGGCAGTTACTGCTATTCCACTAGCTCCCGCGCTCCTGGTGTTTCCGCCATGTATGCTGAATGCATTGCATAGGGTTGGTGGCGGTCGCGGAGGGCACAGGAACGAGTGCCATGGCAGAAAGCCAGGCACCACAGATATGCACATGAGGTCGGTCTTGATTCTATGCGTCGTTGGTGATGCAGAGGAGTCGGATTGCTGGAGAGGGGCGGTTGTCCCGTGGGTGAGGAGCCAGCCCCAGGCCCCGTTTTCCTATAAAAGGGAACGTGGGCATGGTGCTTGCTCACACCCATCTCCTCATCTTTCCTTCTGACATCTTCTCTCCACCATGGTAAGGGGGAGAGGCCGTGGTGGTACTCCGGCGGTGGCGATGAGGGTTTCCGCATGACAATGCCTCCCTCCTCCCGCTTGGGACACAGGGGCGTAGGCCAACGTAAGAGGAGGCGATATAGTACGAGGACTTCGCCACCATGGCGCTTGGGGACGAGGAGGGAGAGGAAGTGCATTGATCGCCCCCCTCCAGTCGTTCTAGGCACGAATGAAGGCCACGTTGAGGACCAGCCACTTCAATTCATCATCAAGATGTGCGGGATTCCGCGCAGTCGCCTTCGGCTTCCGTCTCCATTCGCAAGAGTGATGGAGGTTGAACAACCTTCGGGTCTGAGGCTGCACATAAGGGGCTGCTGTAATGGCAGCATGCGGGCGGACATAGAGTTCCCGACACCTCATGTCATGCTCCTCCGGCACGGCTAGAAGACCTTTGCTCGTGCCCATATCTTGGCGGCGGGGCACGTCCTTCACTTCAAGTTAATGGACGCCACCTTGTTCTCCGTCAAGGTCTTCGGGAGTTCGAGTGCTCGCTTAGGGTGCTGCGTGGAGAGCTCAACCAACAACAAAGGCTCCTCCTCGAGCGGCCGCGATTAGGAGGACAGTGATGCCGATGACGGCGACACCGATGGGGAGGACGACGGCTCCGACTCCAGCTCAATACCAGCTGCACCATCACCATTAGCGGGAGGTTGGCGGAACCACCAGCTGCTCCTGCATCTCCTCCCTGGCAAGGCGATTTGCAGGGGTGTTGCGTGTGGTTGGTGTCTTCGCCTCGTCCAGCAGTCTTCCAACTGGACTCTGGGAGGCTTCCCCGTGGACTCCGGCTTTGTCCTTCCTGCTAGTGTCCATGCTGATGTTTCCTGGTGGCCCTGGCAAAGGTAACCAGGGCATCGCCTAGCCGCTCTCCCCGCCCATCACCTTCATCCACGCCCTCCCGATCATGTCAGGCTGCATCCTGTGGGCCCTAATGGGGTCGGCTGAGCTTTTCCCACACACTCCTTTTTCCCTCTTCGCCTCCCAGTGCAGTTCCTAGGAGGAGAGGGACAAGAAAGGGACTATGGGGCACTTATCTTTTTTCAGTCTAAAATATGTAGGCGTTTGCCAAATTTTAGTCTTAAATATGTAATCTATGTTATCCATGTTCATGCTCTATAAGTTTTGTACTTGCTTATCCGCATATTAATGAGAAAACAGGAGCCTTGCCTGGTACTTGTGCATGTATCCTATCCATGCAGAGGATGAATGCCTCTATACTTTTAGGTAAACATGTTTCCTCGTCAAGCTATCTTGCCGGTGCCTTCCGTTGTTGCCACGGGGCCTGGCCCCTTGAGATCTTCTTTCAATACTATGGAATGGAAGCGGCCCCTTGTCAATACTTCTTTGTCAAATGCCACTACAACCTTCCTGACCGAAGCAAACTTCAGATCAAATTACAGGTGGGAGCAGAAATGTTCTGAAGGCGAGAAGGTTTCTCTATGCACAAGTTTTCTTCTTACAAAGACATGTATGGATAAAAAGAAAAAATGTTGGGGATCGATATGTAAGCTTGTTTTCTCATGGCCCCATAGGTGGTCGTGGTTTCCCACGACAATGCTAAACTATGAATGACTGGTTGTTCTTCCTCCATAGGAATAGGTGTACTAAATGGTGGAGTTGGGGTTTGCCGTGGTAGTACTGGCGCTTTGGGCACTGGAGCTGCCTTACTAACTCCTCTTGTTTGGGAGCTCTATGGTGTAGATGGTGATGTGTCAAGAGGAACTAGGTTACTATCTGCTGGTTTTGGGGTTAGGTTCGGTGAAACTGGTTCTCTGTCCATCGTAGTAGCGGTATAACCTACGAGTGTCTGGGTTATCTGTGGTAGGGCTGGTTTTCGTGCATGTACAACCGGGGTGTTATCTCCACCAAGAGGTAAAAATGTTTTAATTGAAGACCGTGTTTTTACTAAGATAGATACTGCCATCACCCGATGATGGTGTTCTGGGAACCAAGGTACCCATACTTTCCTGCCTACAGCCCATGGCGTGTGATGCGTAGCATCCCAAGGTCATCCCCATGGACCCACCTACATCTCCTACGACACCACTAGGACTAATGACAAGAGCCCAAGCGAAGGCTCTCGAAGATAAGGTGAACTCACTCCTCTCCGAACTACAACTCTCCATGCATGAGAATTGGCTACTACCTCAAGCGGAAACCCTATGTGTGATCAGGTGCTTGGAGGAAGGCCACGGACCAACTACACTCAACGGACAAGACGGTGAGGAATCCAAGTTCATGGGACAAGAAGAAGAACTGCTCAAAGTCCCCAGGCTCCGGACGATCGACGAACCCCGGACATCCGACGACCTCCAGGCTCCGGACGTCTGGCCCTCTCTGGACGACCGACACTTCCACATCCGAGCCAAAACTACGGACTTTCGAAGCGCTACGGACGACCAACGACCTCCAGGCTCCGGACGACCGACCCCGACCGGACATCCGACCGAAGCACACCCGAGCTGAATCTAAGGACGTCCCACAGGCACCGGACGCCCGGACCCTCGTGAGCCTTCGGACGACCGCTGACTCTCGGATGTTCGACGCCTGTGCACTGCCATGTGTTGTGCCACAGCCCATGTACCCCCCCACTTCGCCCCCTTTTTCACTAAGACTATATATAGACCTCCTATTCCTCCTAGCTAGGGTTAGCATTGGTTTAGCTCGTATTTAGAGATAGAGCATTGCTCATCCACATTGGATCTACTCCACGAGAGAGACTGGGGCCTCTACGGAGAAGATCCCTTTGGATTCAAGACCTCGTTGTAGAGAAGAACATCAAGACCCCCTCTTGGGTGGCCCCAACAAGACCTCGTCACGGAGAAGACCGTTGCCTTTTGTATCGTCCCTAGTTGACCGTGGATCGTGTGATTTCTTATGTACTCGAGGATCTAGCACATGTGTGATTATTTCTTGTTGGCTTAGTGTTTCTCTCGTGTTTCCCCCGTGTTTTCCCCTCGTTTTCCCCTTTGTGTTCTTCGTGTTCATCACGGGATCCGCTCCTTTCATGAAAGATCGTCCGATTAGGGTTCTACCCTACATCATCTTGGTATCGAGTGCCATGTTGATCACGATTTCGGAGCCTCCCCATTGTGTTGCTAGCCTAGTTATTGTTGATTTCGTTCCTAATTCGAAAATTCCCCACAAAAATAGTCCCATTTTTTCTGATTTGTTGGTGTGTTGAAATTTTGTTGGATTTGAGCTGTGGATTTGCTTTGCCTTGAGTGGATCTACCTTTTCCCCCTTGTCTGCACCCTTTCCATCCACGAAATCGTCCGAATTCGATGATTTCCACCTTGTCCACCTCGTACACGTGATGTTCTTCTCGTGCCGGCAAAATGCCCAGGCACCGGACGTCCGACCCCCTCCGGACGTCCGATGACCGGACGACCGGCCCAGCCCGGACGTTCGAGGATCCCTAACGAAACTGAACTTTTTTAGTTTAGTCACCACCACCGACCCACATTTCCGCCTACGCACTCCTACCACCTATACTCCATCACTACTTCCGCATACCACCACCATTGCTTACCCATTTCACACTCTGACGCGTGTTTCCACTTCAAGCTTTGAGAATTTGAGTTGCGGTTCCGTGTCCTTTTGTGTTTCGGCTATCTTGGAACGGTTCGACATCAACATCACCGCCGCTCATCTTCGCCACGGACGCATCATCAACAATGACCACCTCGACTACATCTTGGTATTTGTGCCACCATTTTGATACCATACCGTACACAAGAAACGGTAACCTTGTCTTGGTATTGGACATATCACTCTTTCCATTACATTGATAGCCATCATAGCCTTACTCCTTTGCTTCACTTACCCATTGAGACTAGCCTTTGAATATAGCTGGCAACGAGACTTGTGCACATTAGTGATCATACTCCCCATAGCATACATACATCATTGTTGCATATCTTGGTATCATCTCTAGTGTCCCAAGGTTGTCATCGCATATACAATTGATATCTTGGTTCGTGAAGCATTGCATGAGAAAAGAGTTCACACAACAAAGAGGCAAACAAGCTTTTAAGAAAAAGGGAAAGATAAGCAAAGAGCTTTTAAGCAAGAACCATAGCATCATACAACATTAAGATTGTCATATTAGATCATCTTGGATCATATCATAGAAACACCTTGCATAGAGCACACTTGGGATAGAAGTCGTTGCATTTTTGCTTAGTAGGTTGTGAATAAGTCTTTGTATTCGCTTTGTGCAATCGTGCTAATGTCTCTCTAGTGTTGTGCAACAAGAGCATTTTTGTGGATTCCACATTTTGGCTCACCCTTGGTTGCACGACCCCACTTATCTTTTGGCGTGTGTGTTTTTGTGTACCTTATATTGCTTGGTCTACTTGTTGCATTGCTTATACACAAGGGAAAAAGAATAAGGAAGACGCATACAATGATCTGGCTCGCTGATCTCTACTTCCTTTATGTGCTGCAGTTCGCGGAGACTAGTTCTCACAGCGGGCGATGATCTCTTTCATTAGTTTCATGTCCTTAATACGCTTTTGGCTGCATCCATAGATTCCTCCACCAGCCTGTTGCGCTCGATGCGGAGCATGGCATTCTCATCCATAAGTTTCTTGATGATGACGCCCGTCCTCTGCAACAAGGCAGCGATCTCCTCCTCCTGCTTCTCCCTTTCGGTGATCTTCACCCTCAGTAGGCCGCGCTCGCCCTGGAGCTTCCTATTTCCCTCCCCTAGTTGCCGGATGACGCCGGTAGCCTCGTCTTGCAACCTCGCCCAGCCGGAGATCTGATCCATCTGGCTATGGACCATCGCATGCATGCACCTGTAAGAGTCCTCGCCTGCCCGCGAGAAATTTTCCGAGGCCGACGCTACGCGGCGGGACCTCCGTACTGCTTCAGCAGAGTGGCGGGACATCTCTGCTGCTTCCGCGGTGTGGCCGGACCAGTCTGCTACATGGATAGCGCGGCGGAACCTGCATGCTACTTCAGTGGCACGGCGGGACCTCTATGCTGCTACTGCTGGGCGGCTGGACATGTCAGCTAATTTTGCGACGAGGCGGGACATCTCTCGTGCTTCCTCTTCCATGCTCGCCTCTCCCTGGTGGAAATCTCTCGACCTAGAACTCACGCTGGCAATGGCTCGATTGACTTGATGAGGAGTTGAGAAGGAATGTGTAGTCATCTTGGCATAGTAGTAATTATAACTGAGTACTCTAATATACTTCTATGTGGGAAACCGTTTAGGTTGTGATCGGTGTGAACAGGTTTGCAATTAAATATAGTGTGCTAGTAGCAGTAATTTGGAATGTGACGAGACACGCTCCAAATTTATTGACGGTTCTAGTTTTGAAGTGCGGAACTATTCCCAGATGGTGTAACATGGGCACATGTTCTTGGCCATGGTGTAGCATATGCCATGGTACTAGTTCTTTTTCTACTGCTGTGTACATGCAAAAACTAGCACCGTCGGATACATATCTTATGCTTGGTGTTCGACAGGAATAGCCTCGTGGCGAGCTATAGACTAGTCTTTTTTTAGACGCATTACACCTATCTCTCAGGACTTCTCACATGCACCATCACTGCTCCCTAGGTCGATGCCACCCACAAAACTTGTACTCTGAGTTTAGTACATTATACAAGAAGAGAAGAGGTGCACGCACGCACTCGTCCTCTCTCACACACGCATCTATAGCTACGAATTGTATTGTTCTCAATCATCTGATTGGCTCTATCATTGGTTTCACGTTGCTCCTTGGCCTTCAGAAGTTTATAACGCGGAGTCTAAGATGGAGGCGCGAGGTTCTGGTTAAGGTGCGGGCCGCACATAGCACCAACACGACATGAGCTTCGTCTGCCTGGTGCACATGCAGTCGGGTGAGTTTTCCAAGTATAAGACACAACCAGGTCCTCGTTGGTATCCGTGCCTCAAATAGTACCTTCATAGTGGGTAGTTTCATATATTCTCTACTATGACCAGCTTTAGACTACCCACAGTGGGAGTAACATACTCCCTCCTTTCCGGTTTATAGAGCTTATCTCAACTTTTTTGTTTTTTCAATTTATCGAGCTCATCTCCATCTCATTTTTAGTTTCCGAGATGCATTAAATCTTTTCATTTAAGAATTAAAAAGGAAAACACCAATGCATTTAATGTTTCTACTTATCTATATCTAGGCAAAATAGATTATGTGGCATGTAATTAATGAAGAAAGAGAGGCATGTGGTAACATAGCTAGTTATTGTAACATCACACATATCAAGAAAGAGAGGCATGTGGTAACATAGCTAGTTACTGTAACATCTTTATATCCAACAGACACAAAATATCCGTTTGACTGTTGGAAATTACTTTAACTGCTGATTCGATGTCGAAATAATTGATGCATCGCCACCAAAGCCCACCTTCTCTTAAGCTAAAGTAGACCGAGCTAACCCCTATATTAGCATATTACTAAGATAAACAGAAGGCATTGTAGAATAATTTGGGACGTGAGGTTGTCAATCTGAATGTGGAGGGACACCAGCTTAGCGCCGGACAGCAGCTTGGGCGGAATTGTGAAGAAGGTCAGCTCATGCACGGCGATGTCACCGGGATCCTTGCTGCTTATCACCACCATTTCCACCTTGACGGCGTCGGTCCTGCCTTTGGGCTCCCCCGATGTGCCGTTCGCCCATAGCTTGGCTACATAGTGTGGAAGTGGGGACGACCCCGCTCTGACAAAGATGACCGACACAGCGATAGGCGTGCCGATGTCAAGCATGCCGCCGACCAAGAAAAATGAGCAGCCGTCCTCCTCCGCGAATAGCAAGAGATGTGGCTCTGACAGTGGCACTTGCAGCTGGAGCACCTTGCCATACTGGATCCTATGCACGGGCATGGGATGGACGGTGCTGATGTGGTGGGAGAGTGCCGACGGCGGGCCTTCATAGCCGCAGACGGGCACGGGGCATTTGCAAGGCATGAGAGGACACACGCTCTTGGGTTCGGCGAGCTTGTGGTAAGTGACTAGAGCCCATAGCCTTCGTGCGGGCACTCCACCCTCACCGTGGAGAGGACGGCGTCCACCTCCATGTTCCGCACATCGAAGCCATCGCCGCGCTTGCACTTCTGGCACTACCGCTGGTTCCCGGGGCGCTCGACGCGGCAGTCCGCGCAGGCCAGGTGCCCTCCCTTGCACTGCACAAATCAATCGAACAACACATCTATCAAGAAACCTGCACCTTGCTCGATTAGCCGAACGGAGGAGGTGTATTTGAACCTCATACACTGGAGGCTTCAAGGGGCGGAGGCACAAGGGGCAGTCGAGCAAGGTGAGGTCCATCGAGCCATAGAGAGCTCTATCGTCGGGTCCTGTTCCGTCTGCATGATCTCGCCCTCCTCGTGCACAACCATCTCTCGCATTATTACAAAGCTTTACCATCACATATTCATACTACTTCAACATGCATTAAATCAACACAAGCAAGTATCAAAAGGAGAGTCATGGCATGCATGCATGCATTGTAATTAATACATCGGTAAACACAAATTACTGAAATATATCGAGTGCAGTGCTTTGATGTGTCGCGTCAACTCTTACAAGACTGAGAAGTTTGATTACTACAACGCCCTCTCGCCTTAACCACACCTGCCTTTCCCTGCATGACAGGTGGGCCACCCTCCTATTGGGCCCACCTATCACACACGCAAAGGCAAGAACAGTAAGTCAATGAAGCTGCATCCCTCCCTTGCCCATGAGCGTGGTGGCTGGCAGGACTAGGAGAAGCTTTCGTTCGCTACACTCTCTCCCTCCCGCATGCGGTGGACATGCAGCAGTGCAATCGGTGTCAGATGGCCAGAAGCATACTGTAGTACTCCTCCACTGCAGTAGTACTCCATCATTGTTCGACTTCCCGAAGAGGCGAAGAGCCAAGCGCAGCCCGGATGCTCATGTTGCAGTTTCATGTGTAGAGTAGTCTAGGATAGAGCGTACCGTGCCTGTAAGCTTAAAATCGTTGGGGTCGGCTCCATGCTTTTTTTGATTATGTTACCACTTCTCATTAACTACTTGCCACATAAACAAAAAAATATCTCAAAGTGCGTTATGTTACTATCTAAGTTACTCCCACTATGACTAGCCGGAGAGACGATTGTATGACATGGCTAGCCAAGATGGATTTAATCCCGATATTCACTTTATCAAAAGGCTCTAATGGTTTGGTTATGAATCTTGCAAGCTGGGAATCAATGAGATGTGTAGGCATATTTGTTGTACTTATGATTTGAGTCTTATTTGTTGGTTATGAGTTTTGCAACCTGGGAGTCAATGAGATGTGTAGGCATCTTTGTTGTACTTATTATTTGGATCTTATTTATTGGTTCTGAATCTTGCAAGCTGGGAAACACATCATGATATGCAGAGGACAACAACCATAACAAGTTGTTCAAACTTAGTAGTATTATCTGTGTGAAAATGCCAATACAGACCCGCTCATGAACCGACGTGTGGCCGGAGTAGGTTTCTTAGTGGAGGCGTTTGAATGCGCTGAGGGTGCATCTTCTGTGGGGCGTGCAGCAGGCGATGGATGGGTAGTAACTTTCGTCACCTGTAGACACTCACTTTACTATTGAATCCAGTTCCCCAAGAGATGAAAAACGAACTACTGTCGCCGCCTACCCACTCATTCACTTGAAGAGACTGCAATGGTGATCCGAGGGGTGAGCCTGCTGGATATGGACTTTAGCAAGGAGTTCCCCTTTGAGTTCGATGTTCAGTCCTATGGCTGCACCAAGTTGAATGTGATGTACACCAGCGATCTGGACTCAGTGAAGCTCTGCCTCGCCGAGTTCAAGCAGTACCTACAGGACGAGAAAGCACAAGGTCACACGACTTAGACCTTGTGCCCATCCATTCGTCTCCTGACAGGGACCATCGTATCGCCATCGCGCAGGTATGTGCACGGGATGAAGTTCTCGTCTACCACTTCTGTAGGGCCATCAGAGGTTCTGGAGCATTCGCCTGTTTCATTGGCAGCGCCGACTGCACCTTCGCTACGGTGGAGAGAAGGAAGAACGCGATGATTCGGCCATCTGGTGCAACAAGCTTGTCAACATCCAGAAGCAATATAAGATCACCGACAACGGGCAGGAGACACTAGTAGAAAAAGGGGCTTTCGGTCGGGCCTGGCCAGCCCATTAGTCCCGGTTCTGCCACGAACCGGGACCAATGGATGCATTCGTCCCGGTTCGTGACCCAGGGGGCCGGCCGGGTCCTCGTGGGCATTGGTCCCGGTTCGTCTGGGCCCATTTGTCCTGGCTGTTGGCACGAACCGGGACTAATGGGCCTCGCTCCTGGCCCACAAACATTGGTCCCGGTTCTTGGCTCGAACCGAGACAGAAGGCTGGGCTTTAGTCCCGGTTCCAGCCACGAACGGGGACAAATGAGTTGCCGCAGCAGAGCACTCCATAGTGCTCTATTTTTTCTGGCCGGCAAGGAGAGAGCATTTTGGTGCTCTAGATCACCTCCTATGCACATGAGGTTTCGATGAAATGCCCAAGCCATGCTAGTTAAGCTTTCTCCTCTCGAAGCTCGACCTCCAAGCTCCATTTTCCCCGAGATTTGTCTAGGTTTAGTGGTCCGTCACGTCCCGTCCCCGTCTTCACCGTCGTCGATCGCCCGCACTAATCTCGTTGCCTGCACCACCATGGTGAGCCTCTTGTTCATATCTTTTTCTGAAAGAAACAAATTCTTACTTTAGATAGATACTTTTCTAATTTTATTACTTTTATTATTGCTTGTTATTATATAGTGTGATGGTTTTGGTATCCGCCCCCGTCGGCCCTCGTCCTGGCTATGATTCGGATGTGGTATATATTATCTTTTATAACTATTTGGTTCATTTATTGTTTATGACAATTATGCCCATCAAGTTGACATAGATTTTTTTTATGTAGGAGGTAGTTGAACTGGAAATTCCAACCGACCTTATTGTCGAGAGGTTAAATTTAGTTGAAGAAGAAAACAATTACTTGAAGGAAAAAATAAAAAATTGAGGAGGAGAAGATGATATTGGAGTTGCATGTTGCGGATGTCGTCGATCATCACAAGATCAAGATGGATGCAATGCGGTTGAAGATTAGAAAGATTAGAAAATATGCCACTCATACCGAGGCTTGGTATCATTATGCCGTTGGATCAATTTTTACCTTGGTTGTGATTATGATCGCATTTGTTGTTGCATTGAAAGGTTTTACATAGTTTCAATGTATGGTTTAACTAGATGCTCTGGAGAGCTATATGTTGTTCAATGAGAAGTATGTATGTACTTTGTTTTTAATGTGATGACGAACTTCTATTAATTTTGTCACTTATCTATTCATGAGAGCTATATGTACTAAATTGATGATGTGGCTTTGAATGGTGCATTTTGAACACAGAAAAACTATGGAGTTCAAACAAGTTAAAAAAATGAAATCCCTTTGTAACAGACAAGTTTCCGTATGAAACCCTCATACTTTGAAACAGATTGTCCGTTTTGTACACGAAGTGCATCCAGTTTTTGTTGTAACCCTCTCTACTTGATTGCACATGCTATATGGGTGAAATGATGATACCATGCCAACTTTCAACCTTCTCAGAGATCATTTGTAGTGCTTTTCAATTTCAGGGTCTTATAGCTGAAAAAAATTCAGTAAATGCATGAAAAATAACAAATGATGTCAGAAAGGGTTGAAAATTGATGATGTAGGTTTGAATGGTGCATTTTGAACACAGAAAAACTATGGAGTTCAAATAAGTTCAAAAAATGAAATCCCTTTGTAACAGACGAGTTTCCGTATGAAACCCTGATACTTCGAAAGAGATTGTCCGTTTTATACACGAAGTGCATCTAGTTTTTGTCGTAAGCCTATCTACTTTCTTGTACGTGCTATGTGGGTGAAATGATGATACCATGCCAACTTTCAACCTTTTCAGAGTTCATTTGTAGTGCTTTTCAATTTCAGGATCATATAGCTGAAAAAAAATTAGTAAATGCATGAAAAATAACAAATGAAGTCAGAAAGGGTTGAAAATTGATGATGTGGCTTTGAATGGTGCATTTTGAACACAGAAAAACTATGGAGTTCAAACAAGTTCAAAAAATGAAATCCCTTTGTAACAGACGAGTTTCCGTATGAAACCCTGATACTTCGAAAGAGATTGTCCGTTTTGTACACGAAGTGCATCTAGTTTTTGCTGTAAGCCTCTCTACTTTCTTGCACATGCTATGTGGGTGAAATGATGATTCCATGCCAACTTTCAACCTTTCTAGAGTTCATTTGTAGTGCTTTTCAATTTCAGGGTCTTATAGCTGAAAAAATCAATAAATGCATGAAAAATAACAAAGGAAGTCAGAAAGGGTTGAAAATTGATGATGTGTCTTTGAATGGTGCATTTTGAACACAGAAAAACTATGGAGTTCAATTAAGTTCAAAAAAATGAAATCCCTTTGTAACAGTCGAGTTTCCGTATGAAACCCTGATACTTCGAAAGAATTGTCCGTTTTGTACACGAAGTGCATCCAGTTTTTTTCCGTCACACTATCTACTTTCTTGCACATGCTATGTGGGTGAAATGATGATACCATGCCAACTTTCAACCTTTTCAGAGTTAATTTGTAGTGCTTTTCAATTGCAGGGTCTTATAGCTGAAAAAAATCAGTAAATGCATGAAAAATAACAAATGAAGTCAGAAAGGGTTGAAAATTGGACCCTGTAACAAGGAAGTGCGTTTGGACCAATGAGCAGCTGAACACACCCATCGAGAAGCTTCTGGACTATATCAAAAAGGCATAGCAAGGGACGTTCATTCCGGACAGAGAGAACGACGAGCTCACAGAGGCCCTCGGGAATCCTGAGCACCCCGGACGGACATGAGGAACGCCAGGCTCCCTTTCGTGGAAGGCTGGATTTCCCGACACAGGCGGTTACAAACGCCAAGAGAGGAAGAAGAAAAAGGAGTTGACCCAACTACAGGCGTTACACGCAAGGGTTCAAGCGCTAGAGGAATGAGGCGCAGTTCGCAGCATGCGACCTGCTGAAGCTACACCCGAAGCTACCCTGCCATCTCAGCGGAGAAGCAGCGTGGCTTCCACGGAGCTACTTCAGGAGCCTGTCTTCACGGCTCCTGCTAGCTACCCTGTGGATGCTATCACGGAGTCTCAGGATTGCCACCTTATGACGCAGTGGATGGAATTGAAAGTCAAGGCGGTTGTTGGCTCTCTTGCACATCATGAACCTGGCGCAACTATTCCCTGCCGGCCGATTCCAGAAGGATATGCTAGGGTGATGGTGGATGAAATCACAGAAGGATTTGAGGACCTCCAGCTTGACCACCCTACAGGTGACAGGGAGACTCGGCTGGGTTCTTGTCTGAGGACTCCATGCCTATGGAGGAAGGAGCTCATCAACCTTCCGAACTGGACGCCTCCGCCTCCTCCTCCTCCTCCTCCAGCGAGTCAGGGCATTCTGCCTCCTCCACTGCCTGCTCCTCCAGTGAGTGATCAGGGCACTAAGCCTTTTTCTCCGGCGCGTGGCGGCACTCCGACTCCTTCTCAGCCTGCGTCTGCGCGCCCGAGCAGCCACCAGCCTCCTCCTTCCCCGCCTCGCCAGCAAGGGCGGAAGAGACCTGCCGCCGCCCCGGCTATTCCGGCGCGTCGTAGTCCTTCTCCTCCACCTCGTAAGCAAGCAAGAAAGAAGACAACCGCAGCCGGTCCGTCTGCTTCGGCGTCTAGCAGTACAGCCAGAGGCGGGAGGCAATATAGATTCGGTCCACCTCTCAAGCCTCTAGAGAAGTTAACATACGAGAGGACCGTGGAGGAAAACGCGAAGATCATGGAAAAAGAAGTGAAGGACTTCTTTGAAGGGGTGAAAGCAAAGAGACATCCACCTCCGGAGGAGAAGGTAGACCCGGTGAAATCAAAGCGCACTATCGATGCCCTGAGGAAACCAGCAAAGTCTCTGCTGCAAAACAACTATGAGCGCATTACTGCAAAGGTATATATCAAAGCGGAGCGGTCGGGAAATACTATCAGTGATCGAAGGTTAGTAGAACGATGAGTTGGGAAAAAATTGCCTAGCTCAGCGAACAAGCGGACCAATCGTGCCCCCGCTCAAGGTGTCTAGCGATATCATCGCAAATGATCCGAGGATGGTGCCCGGTTATAGCAATTTTGGAGATTACCTTCCCGATGATGTACATTATGATTTCTTGGAGGTGGAAGAACACCAATACCATTACGGGAAGCCTCTTGTCAAAGATGAAAAATCTCCAACAACGATGATGCGAAGATTCCATGATTGGTACATGAAAGCCTGCAGAGAGTCTGGGGGGACGAATACTTTGTATCTGAGAGTTAAAGACGAGCACGACCTCGTTGGAATTGATTTGTTAACTATTCCGTTTGAGGAGTTCTTCTAGTGGTTCAATCGAAAGGCCCTCGATAAATTAACAGTCACTTTCTACTGTCCGTAAGTAGTACTTCTGTGATTAAGTCTCTATATATAGCTCAGCTCTTTCATTGCATGTATATATGATTATCCTCACTATATTATGCAGATTGATGATCGTCGAGTGCAGAAAAGAAGAAATGTATGATATTGGGTTCATTACCACAAATCTCATAGATGAATTTCAGGTTTAAAAGAACGACTATGATGCTGAGGCCAACTTGCTCAAATCCTTGATAATAAATCAAAACAAAGATAAAATACTCTTTCCTTACAACTTCAAGTAAGTGTTACTGTCTTGTGCATATTTGGTTTCCCTTATTACCCGAGCGATGTTATAGTAATGTAATTGATGAGTTATGCATGCGTGCGCAGCTTCCACTATATTCTCCTGGAGATTAAGCTTGAACAGGGACTAGTAACTGTCTTAGACTCGAGATGAAAAGATCCCAAGAACTACGCGGACATGACTAAAATTCTCAACAACAAAGTTCAATCAATCATTATCGCACCATATCGGCAACTTTTTGTTCATTTCCTGATATCTCAAGTAATAATTATTTTCTTTGTCTTGCAGGATTTGGAAAAAGTTCACCGGGAAGCTCCGGGACTGCCCAAGGAGCTGCGATATACATACCCGAAAGTAAGTACTACTAGCTAGCTAGTTCCGCGCATCTCCCGTTGATTCTAGCTACTTTCATCAGTGCCATTTATAATGCTTCATTATCAGTTTGATTGACCTCTATTTCTCGTAAAGTGCTTGTGGCAGGAACAAGGGAATGATTACTGTGGATACTACGTGTGCGAGTTCATCTACAACACGACTTGCAAAGATAAGCGGGGCTACTCTAGAAGACAATTTGAGGTGCGTAAGCAATAATATTCACAATTTCATTTTATTACACCATCATTTCTGTTGAGTTTCATTCATATATATGTATTAACCCCCTTCTTCAAATTAGACGTGGGAGATGCGGAATGAACTCCTACCAGAAGATCGCATGAAAGCAATTCAAGAGGAATTAGCGGGATTCTTTCTTGACCACGTCATCAATAAAGCCGGAGAATACCATCTGGACCCTGAGTTCATATATAATTAGGGGATTATATTGTAAGAGATCTTATATTGTATATATGTAGCCAGTAGCGTCGGATAGATATACAAAAACTTGTTGTTCGACCAATCTCTCGGAGAAGGAGATGTCGATCACTTCTCTCGGTATGCATGACGAACTTCTGTACTTAATGGTTTCCTTCATTTTCTTACTAGCTAGCGTGTCGAGGGCCTCTCTATACGTATAGTACGTAGCGTCGACCAAGCACGGAGATAAGAGAGGACACTTCTCTCTATTAATTAATTAGCTACCTAACACAATATATGAAACACCTTAAATAACCATACAAAACCCCCCAAATCCACCCCCTTTCAGAAAAAAAACAAAAATCATAGCCCCTAAACAGCTGACGCGTGGATGCCTATTGGTCCCGATTGCTGCCACCAACCGGGATAAAAGGGCCTCCTGCCTGGCCTCGCAGGACCAGCCACATGGAGGCCCATCTGTCCCGGTTTGTATAAGAACCGGGACTAAAGGCCTAGGGCATTAGTAACGACCCTTTAGTCCCGGTTCCCCAACCGGGACAGATGGGTCTTATGAACCGGGACAAATGGCCCTTTTTCTACTAGTGAGAAGGACTCAATGGTTTACCTCGCTGAGACCATCATTGACCCCTGATACGCTAACATGAAAGCAGACAACGATACCACGGACCTGAACATGTGGGAGGTACCTATGAATCTAGCTTACATAACCTATGCGGCTAAGGACGCATACGCATGCTATGACATTGTAACACCCCTGATACAACTTTCCATATTTGTAACTCCAATTCTTGCCTTTTCCGGAGATGCAATATGTTTTTACCTTCGTGGTTGGGTTTTTGCCTTCGTTTTGCATTTTGTTCATGTCATGCATTTCACATCATGTCATCATGTGCATCGCTTTTGCATTCGTGTTTGTCTCATGCATCCGAGCATTTTCCCCGTTGTCCATTTTGCAATCCGACACTCCCACATGCACCCGGCGCACCCCTCTTGTCTCTTTTCATGAGCGGGTATTAAACGTTCTTGGAATGGACCGGGATTTTCCAAGTGGCCTTGGTACACTACCAGTAGACCTCCTGTCAAATTTCGTTCCATTTGGAGGCCGTTTGCTGACCCAACGGTTAACCGGGTAACCGCAAAAGCCCTCTTTGTGTTGCAGCCCAACACCCATCCAAAATAGTCCAATAACCTATCCAAACCTCTTCCATGTCCTCCATCGTCGGATCACGATAGTGTGGGTGAAAACTACACCTCATTTGGACACTCCAAACTCCCTCTACCTATAACTTAGTGCACCCCCCTCAAAATTTGGGTCCCGAAACCCTAGCTCCACCCTCCACCGCCGCCGAACACGTTCGGCCCGAGCTGGACGAAACCTGCCGCCGCCCGCAGCCTACCAAAGGGCACCACGTGGCTCCTCTCCGCCCATCGCTGCCGAAGCTCGCCGAGCCCATCGCCGGCCCCCGCGGGCCCGTACGCCGCCGCCCGCGCGCACGCCGCCGCCTACGCCCCAGCGCCGCCTCCCGCGCCTCAACGCCGGCCGCCGTCTCCGCAGCTCCGCCCATCATCGGCCGCCGCTCTGCCCGCACCGCCTCGCCTGCCGCGTGCCTCCGCCACCGCACTCCCGTAGCGCCGCTGCCTCGCCTCGCCAGATCCGCTGCCCCGAAGCTCCGGTGACTCCCTCCTCCGCTCCGGCCGCCGTCTTCTCCCTCCCCGGCGAGTTCTCCAGCGAATTTCTCTGGCGTGCCTCGGTTCCCGTGCGAAGAACCCTAGATATGAGGGGTATAATTTTCTCTAAGTCTTTTCTGTAACTTTTTCATTCTCTGTTTATTGCGTCGTAACCCCATGACCGTAGCTCCATTTCACGCATATGATATATCAAAATGTTCATTATGAGATGCTCTTGATTTCATTCCATTGTGGCATGCTTTTTTCAGTCCATCGTGGTGCCCAAATCATTGATGCAAAAGTGCTATAAATTTTTTACTCCTGTTACTTAGCAGATTATGATGTTTTGTCATTTTTCCACATTTGATTTGTGCTTCATATGAGCATGAGCTCTACATTTGTTTTGAGCTATGTCATTCCATCTTTACAGGGGTGCTTGCCATGTATCTTTGTGATCAATGTGGTGACTATCACAAGCATGCAAAGTTGCCTTCGTGATATTGCTGATTTCAGGGACTTAGGATTGTGCTAAGTCATTTTGCTGTTGTTATTTTGATGCCATGTAAACATGATACTACAGTGAGATCCATGCTTGTTTTGAGTTGCTTCAGTAAGAATGTTTTGAACATATGGTTATGCTATATCCATCGATGCCCCTTTTTGTAATTATGGAGTACCCTAGCATGTCTTATTCTTGCTCTACTTTTGCTATAAATTGTTCCTGGCAGATTGTTTACATGTTAATCAATTTTGCCATGGTTGTTGCTAGTGATCCATGCATGCTATGAAATTTCTCTTGCCATGGTTAGCTTCATGAACATGCCTTCTTGCTGTTAGTATGCTTATCGTGTCATGCAATTCTTTGTGGTGAGTGATGTGAGCTCGCAAAGATGCCTTCATAATGCTGTTTATGCCATGCTCAGTTTTTTGCCAAGTCTGTAACTGTTAATAAAACTTGCTATGTTTACATGGGTGCCATCATATCTTCTGTGCCTTTTTGGCTCATGTTCAGTAAGGGAATTTTGTTCTATGCATTTAGTAGATTCATGCCATGCCTTTTTTTGCTATGATATGTTCCTGTAGCATGTTGTTTGCTTGCCCTGAACATTGCTTCCTGATGTTATTTCTGGCATGTTAGTATATTCACTAAGTTTGTGAAGCTGATATCTTTTGCACTTTTGCCATGCTTTTTGAACCTGCTCTTTTGTGATTTAGCCATACCTCACTGTTCATGTTTTGTCAAGCATCTTGAGTACATCACTTCCATATGCTCTGTTTCTATGTTGGAGTGCAGTAGCTTAGTTTCTTGTTGCATTCTAGATGGCATCGTGCTGTTAATCACAGAATTGTGCCATTCTTGTTTTGCTTGCCATTTGCAAACTGTGCATCCGTTTCTGGTGATCTCTATATCGATTTCGACAGAAATCATCTCATCTTTCCAGCGGCACACTTGGTTTCCCAAGTTGATGCCTTGTTCTTTCTTTCCCTTCTGGAGCATGCATATGCATTGCATATCTTGCCATGTTTTACATCATGTTGCTTGTGCATTGCACCGTGATTGATTGTTGGTCCTTTGCTTGTGTTCTTGCTTTGGTTAGAGCCGGGAGACGAGTACGTGATCGAGGAACCTGTTGGGTACGCTACTGAGGATCAAGCTTTCAACAACTCTGAGAACTTTGTAGGCAAGATGACCATATCCTCGAAATCACTTCTATCTTTGCTTGCTAGTTGTTCGCTCTATTGCTATCCCGCGCTACCTACCACTTGCTATATCATGCCTCCCACATTTCCATGTCAAACCTCTAACCCACCTTTCCTAGCAAACCTTTGTTTGGCTATGTTACCGCTTTGCTCAGCCCCTCTTATAGCATTGTTAGTTGCAGGTGAAGATGAAGTTTGTTCCATGTTGGAACATGGATATTGTTGGGATATCAATATTATCTCTTACTTACTTTAATGCATCTATATACTTGGTAAAGGGTGGAAGGCTCGGCCTTATGCCTGGTGTTTTGTTCCACTCTTGCCGCCCTAGTTTCCGTCATATCGGTGTTATGTTCCCGGATTTTGCATTCCTTACGTGGTTGGGTTATAATGGGAACCCCTTGACAGTTCGCCTTGAATAAAACTCCTCCAGCAAGGCCCGACATTGGTTTTACCATTTGCCACCTAGCCTTTTCTTTCCCTTGAGTCGGCCGGCTCAAGGGTCATCTTTATTTAACCCCCTCGGGCCAGTGCTTCTCTAAGTGTTGGTCCAACTGAGCGATGTCCGAGGCTACCAAGGGCAACTCTGGGATGGCTTACCCGACGTCTTGCTCATCCGGTGTGCCTTGAGAACGAGATATGTGCAGCTCCTATCGGGATTTGTCGGCACATCTAGGTGTCTTTGCTGGTCTTGTTTTACCATTGTCGAAATGTCTTGTAACCGGGATTCCGAGTCTAATCGGGTCTTCCTAGGAGAAGGAATATCCTTCATTGACCGTGAGAGCTTGTGATGGGCTAAGTTGGGACACCCCTGCAGGGTTTTGAACTTTTAAAAGTCGTGCCCGTGGTTATGGGCAGATGGGAATTTCTTAATATCCTGTTGTAGCGAACTTGACACTTAACTTAATTAAAATGAATCAACCGCGTGTGTAGCCGTGATGGTCTCTTTTCGGCGGAGTCCGGGAAGAGAACACGGTCTCGTGTTATGCTTGAACGTAAGTAGCTTCAGGATCACTTCTTGATTACTTTTAGCTTCTCAACCGTGCATTGCTTCTCTTCTCACTCTCATTTGCGTAAGTTAGCCACCATATATGCTAGTGCTTGCTGGAGCTCCACCTCACTACCCTTTCCTACCCTTAAGCTTAAATAGTCTTGATCTCGCGGGTGAGTCCCCGTGACTCACAGATACTTCCAAACAGATGCAGGTGCCGATGATGCCATTGCAAGGGACGCTACCGAACTCAACTGGGAGTTCAACGAGGATTCAGGCCGTTACTATGTTTCTTTTGCAGATGATCAATAGAGGAGCCCAGTTGGGATGATCAGGGTTCTAGCATTTGGGGTTGTCATTCTTTATTTTGGTTCCTTAGTTGGACCTTTGTTTGTACCTTGGATGATGTAGGATATATTTATGTATTGTATGAAGTGGCGATTGTAAGCCGACTCTTTATCGCTTTCTTATTCAGTACATGGGATGTGTAAAGATTACCCCTCTTGCGACATGCCTACCATGCGGCTATGCCTCTAAGTCGTGCCCTGACACGTGGGAGATATAGCCGCATTGTGGGTGTTACAGACATGTATATGCGGATCTTGGACATGAGGGCGTGTCTGCTTCCCATAACCGACGAGTACACGGACAGCCGCAACGCCGTCGTGATCAAGCGTGCCAGGAAGGTCTAGATGTTGTACTTTATCAGTTTATAAGCACCTTTATCATCCGAGTGTTTCATGCATTAGCCTATGTGTCGTAATTATCTATTTTGTCCGAAATATTTCTTTTAAGAACGCATTAACATGTTTGCTTTTTTAGTGGCTATTTGCTTATGTATGTAACTAGTTCACTTGTCCGTTAAAAAAATCGTTCACTCGGCTCTCGTGCTTTGAATCTCCTTCCTGCCAACATATTCCCCTTCTCAGGTGGACCCAGGAGGTCTCGTACACAAACATATGGGACCAACAAACTATCCATTTGTAGTTCTTTATTTTTTTCAAACTTTCGTCCTCTTCCTATACAGCGGCTGGCCATCCCTCTACTCCCACACATTGTCCGGCGGCGGCAGCTCCACCAGCCCACTCTATACTCGAACAAGTCAACCCTCGTACTCCCCTCCGCCTGCGTCTTCCCCTGCTCCGGTTCATTCGGTCCGAGGTCTCGACGTCGTCCTCCGCCCTGGTGCTCTCGCCGTGGCACCGCCGTCTGTCGTGCCCAATGGTCAGCAAAACAAGAGGAATTGGGAGACAACTGTTCATCGAGAGGATGACAGTCCCTGACTCACCAGGTCCTTGGCCTAGGTTTTGTTGTTTAACATGGGCATCCCATGACATGTTTCAACATTTTTTGGATCCAGGAGGTATCAAGTGGCCTCTGGGCCTCCCAACCTAGCTTGTCTATAACATCAGCAGCCCAAGTTATGTTTGTTTTTTAAAGACGACGTACGACTCAGTTCTATTTTTCTATAAGAATGCAAAACTGAACCTATGTTTTGTATAAGAATGCAAAACTGAACCTATGTTTATATCTCATTTTATTACATATATATATAATAGAAACAACATAAGGTTCCGTTAAACCTGTCATTCGTCCAACCATTTTATAGACCTTCCCACTTCCTTTATTTTTAGTTTTCATTAATCCTATATCTGAATTTTCTCCCACTTTATTTTTCGATGTAAACTGAGTTTTCTCCCAGTACTTTTCCCTAAACCAACTCAACTGTCCCATGTCTAGCCTAAAAAATAATAATACCCCACGTCCTATTAACTCATCAAATTGAAATGATATTTTATTTCGTAAGTTGAAAGTTCCTACAAAATAATACTAATAATTGTTTATATATAACTTGGCAAGTTAACTCATAGTGATTGCATACATAAGCTTGCAAAGATTTTACTGACCAATGCTGTAATAGACGTGCAATCATGTGTTTATGTTTTTATAACATTTCTCTGTCCAGCCCAACATGATATTTTCACCCAGCCCAGCAAGTCCGCGGATTTCGAGACAAATGCAAATGGGCTTTAAATTCTACCACATATATAAACGGGCTGCATAGATGCTACGTCATTGTTTCACCTAGCTAACCAAATGGACTAAAAACAAATGGACTGGATGACATGTGGGCCAGTAGGTCGAAGCCTAACAAGGCGTTGGATTTACATCCAACGGTCGGCATTATTCTTCAATCTCTCATCTTCTTCCCCCAGCGCTGCCGGGACAGCCTAGTCCAGCCTCCGGCGTCTAGCGGCGTTGCTTTGCACGCCTCAGCGAAATGCTACCCCACCGACGGCCAGGCCATCCCTCCACTCCGCACCTCCTGTTAATCTCTACCGAGTGTAGACCCACCACACACCCGAACCAGTCAAGTTTCCCACTCCTCTCCGTCTATGACTCCACTGCCATGTCTTCCCCATCTCCGGGTCATTCCAGTATGCGGCCTCACCGTCGTCCATCGCCTCGCTGCGCTCGGTGTGGCGTGGTCAACAAATGAGAGTCATCGGAAGAGGACTGTACTTGGAGAGTCTGACGGCTGGGACCCACGTGGTCCATGGTCGCACGCATGGAAAGTTCCTCCTTATTAAGCTGTTTCCTCCCCCTGACAGTTGGGACCCACCGGTTGTATCTTTGCACGGAATGAAGTGCGTCCTTGTTATGCGAAAAAATTATTCCTCCCATTGATAGCTGGGACCCGTCAGATTTGGTGGTTGACTTGTGGGCCTACTAAGCGGACATGTATGTAAGGCCTTGTCAACTTAATCAACAAAATATTCCAGCAGCTGGACCGTTGGATGTTAATCCAACAGCCATGCTCCTTCTTCAACCCCTGTTCCTACTCCTATCTCCCATGGGTGGCACTGCGAACTAGTGAAGTTTCCCACCCCTCTCCATCTGCGAATCCTCTACCGCGTCTTCCCCATCTCCAGGTCGTTCCAGTCTGGGGCCTCGGCATCGTCCATCGTCCTTGGTGCGCTCGGCACGGTGTGGTCAACGTGGTCAACAACCGAGAGTCATCGGAAGATGACTGTACGTGAGAGGCTAACACTGGGGATGCACCACGCCCATGGATGCATGCATGCAACTGCATCCTTTTTACCCTGAAAAATAATGTTGTCTCCCCCTAACTGCTGGGACCCAGCAGCTACATATTCGCACGCAAGGAAGTGCCCGACAGTCGGGACCCACCTGGTCGAAGCATACGTAGCGTTGTCATTCTGGTCGCGAACATGTACGTACATACGATCGGTCTATCTGCAGGCTGCAGCGATGAACTGTGGTCATGCAAGGAAGGGCACGTGTCGTAGTAGAGGCGCGCACGTAGCATGTACACGTACGTACAGCGGCAAGGGTGCAAGAAAGTAAATACGGCCATGTACGTACATATGGGCGGTGTCTCGAACGCCTACTCGCGCATACGTACGACCAAGGCTCGTGTACATGGTTGTGGCTGGGTTGGAACGGAGAAACTGTGACGTCCTCGTGTTCATGGGGACACAACGGAATGCTTCATGTTCATCAGGAGGCAATGGAACGCGTGCTGTTCATCGGGAGCCAACCGGCTTGGATGGAACAGACGATGGAAATGAGGCATTGCGTAACACAGAATGGAGGAAACGGCCTTGTGTTCGACCGGCCACGGTGGAAACGGGATCCTATTCATCGGGAGTGGTCTGGTGTACCACAAAACAGAGGAAATGAACCTCCTACGGTTGAAACGGGGTCCTGTTGATCGGGAGGGGTGTGGCATACCGCAAAACGGAGGAAACAGACTTGTGTTGGAGCGCTACGGTTGACAGGGGTCATGTTCATCAGGAGGGGTGTGGCGTACCACAAAACAGGACTCCACGGGATACTGTTCATCTCCACTGTCGACTGCCTCCACAGGCTACTGTTCATCCACCGTCGACCTCCTCCAGCCTCCACCTGCGACTGTTCATCAATGGGCTCCTGTTCATCCAGCCTCCACCGCGCGCTCCTCCACCGGCTACTATTCAACCAGCCCTCTCCACAGGAGTCTTGTTCAACCACCCTCCACGGGCTACTGTTCATCCAACCCTCCATCGGCTACTATTGAACCAGCCCTCCACCGGCTACTGTTCAACCAGCCCTCCACGGGGTCCTGTTTATCCAGCCCTCCACGGGGTCCTGTTCATCCACCGGCTCAATCAATCGGGTACTGTTCATCCAGCAGCAACGGCCTCTACTAGCACGGGTTCCTGTTCATCCAACCCCCCACCGGGAACTTTTTATCCAAACCCCCTCAACAACACTCACTGTTCATCTAGGGAAGGAGGCAGCAGTGTTCGATCGGCTTCAGTTAGCAGCAGTAGCGAAGGAATCACTCGGGTTTGGATAACAACAAGGGATCGATCGATTGCTCGGGTTCGGTAACATGTACCTTGCAGTGCAATCACTTGGGTTCAGTTAGAGCGCACCGCCTTGCGCGTACGTATAAGAGATACGCGCATCGCTCAGCCCCCGACCACCCACTGTAACCGGGAACTCCCTCGATATTTTTCTCACCCTCTCTTCTACCACTGTTTTCTCCGTCATGGACAGCCCAAAGAATGTCATGCAGCTGCATCTCTGGCCTGCCCAGGATGAAAAGCCCATTTTCTGTCATGTTTTTTTCATAGAAGTAGGAGCCCACCACATCTATGATGATACCGGGCTTTGTCAAAATTATCGTCATAGAAGTGTCATAAGTATGACAGAAAAAATTTCATTCAGCCAAAAATGTCACGGATGTGTCTTTTTCTTGTAGTGGACGCTGGTGGTTTTTACCCAGGTTCGGGCCACTCGGAATCGTAAAACCCTACTCCTGCTTTGTTGGATTGATGGGAGGACCATGGTGGACACGCAGCGCTCATGCCTGGCAAGGTTTCCTAGGGGAGAGCAGCTACGCGAGTAATAGTGTACAATGGTCCGAATCCTTTCTTGGCTTGCCATGGCCCTCCGTTTATAGGCTAAGGCATTACCAAAGTGACAAACCAGTCATTATCTACTGATTAGATAATCAACAATGCTAACTGTCGGATTCCGGGTTCCAGGAAACCCTTGAGGTTTGAACACTGGGGTGCGCACGAAGATCTCTCCCTAGCTCGCTCTAGCAACGATCTCAAGGCCTAGCTCGCCGAACCTAAGGAACAAGAGACACGAGAGTTTGTACTGGTTCGGGCCACCGTTGTGGTGTAATACCCTACTCCAGTTTGGTGTGGTGGATTGCCTCGTGGGCAGAGGATGAACAAGTACAATGGATGAACAACCTCCTGAGGAGAGGTGTTCTTGACCATGATGAGCTGGTGAGATGGCCTTGGTGGAGTGGATCTGATCCAAGATGTGTCGATCTTTGACTACAGTGGTGGCTAGTCCGACTTCTAGAAGCCCCGGTCCTCTTCCCAAATGTTAGGCGGGAAGGGATCCCACAACGGCCAGTTTTGAACAGAGATAACTAGTACGAGTTATCCTGACAAAAGGTGGTCTTCGTCTCCAAAGGCTCTGGTGGTGACGCCGCCGTGGGCTCCACGGTGACCTCCATCCTACTGGTCTTGGTCTTGTTGCACCGATATGGAAACCTTTTCCTGACGCCTTGGTACTCCATGTCTGCACCTGCTTCCTTAGCATAAAAGAGGAAACTGGCACTTTGCGGCCGCTAGCACCCGCCTGGCTTCGGTCGTCATGGGTCACGTCATGCGGACCTCGCGAGGTGCCGCTTGCATAGATATCTCCGCTCATCAGGAGCTAGCCTAGCGAGGCCACCCCTGGGGAGGTCTTGGTGTCATCCGTCCCGCGAGGCTTGGCCCCTCGCGAGGGTCTTGAGTGGTTGCTGATGAAGATGGGTCATACCAGGCCGTTGCTGGAGCCACTCCCTGGGCTGCAGGTAGGCAAGTCTGGGTACCTCGGTTCCCAAGATGCCGATAGTAGCCCTCGTCCCAATGCGCGCTCATACTTGGCGTCGAGGTGAAGCCAAAGGGCAAGTGTGGAGCACCGCGGGTCCCAACCACCTGCGACCTTGACTGACGTGTGGCGATTGACAGGACGTGGGCGTCTCCGCTTCCCCATGCTACCTCGGCAACTGCCTGGCTTGACGAGACCCTGCTGCATGTAGAAGAAAACGATCATTAACTTAGATCATGGAGGCCGGAGGTTGGCCTCCCTCTGGCTATAAATGAGGAGAGGGGCGGAGTCCCCGTTGCTCATCTCTTCCTCCATCCCACTTGCTTCCTCTTCTTCCTTCTTGCTGCATCGCTCATGGCGCCGATACAGAGGTTCTCCACTGTTGAGAAGGGGAAAACCCCCCGCGAAGAGCTTGGGCCACTCCCACCGAAGAAGAGGGTGGCCTGCTCCCGCGACATCGTCATGAGGCTGGAGGTTATGAGGCCCTGGTTTGAGCGGCCTCCCCCGACTAACTGCTGCCCTGGTACATTCGGGCAGAAGGCTCCGGAGGAGGAGGCGGCGACTGGCGCCGCTCGTGCCATGGCCATGGTGGCTGCACCATGGTGGCGCACGCTGCTGCCCCACGAACCCTAGCCGAGGGCTCCTCGCATGAACTCGTGGTGTGGGCGGCGATGCCACTGCACACATGGATCCGACTCCCGCCTTTCTTTGCCAAAGAGATGCTGCCAAGGGGGCAGCTCGAGCTGTGGCTGTAGCACGCCGAGTGCGACACCCCGGTGATGGGAGTAGAGGTCGAGGCCATCTCCCCGGGCAAGATCTTCATGGCCCGTGGATGGGGCGAGGTTGCCCGTGTCTGTCGCGCGGAGGGGGCCCTCGCCATCCATTTTGAGTACGACGGTGCCTCCACGATGTTCTTCAAAGTCTTTGATGAGGAAGGCCGCTACCTGGAGTGCTACCCTGAAGGGGACCGCCAGGACAGCGCATGGGCAGGTGCTGGGCCCGCCCTTGGTCCTGCTGACGACTCCTCCAGCGGCAGCGACGGTGCCTGGGAGTCCAGCGACTCTACCGAGCCTGACGAGACACCGAAGACGAGCGACGACAACTTCGTGCCCCTGAGCTCTCTCCGCGCCCTGAGCGCAGCAGCGGCGTCCGCTCATCGTCGCCACTGAACTGGATGGGGTTGGTGTCGGCCCCTCGTGGCCCACTATTGCTGATGGCTCCGGCGGTGATACTTGTAGATAGGGCTCCTAGAAACTTCCTTCTTTTGTTCCCTGCGAGGAATCAAGATTAACCCCATGGGGGTGTGTAAAGAATCTGTAACGCTTTCGCATCAATATCATTTTCATTGCGAAATTCGTGATTGCACGTCTTGCTCTGGCATTGTCCCCCTTTTCATCCTCGCGGTAGCTTGGTGCTCTACGCCGATAGGTCTGGTCCCCAGGCAGGCTTCAGCCGTCGCTGGCATGCCAGGTCGCGATGCCATGGTCAAGGCCATGAGGTGAGTGGCTCGAGGTCCGGTAAGAGTTCCTCAGGCGCGATGGTAAAGAGGCCCCCCTTGGCGTGCAAGCAGCTCCCTAAAGGTAGAAAAGGAAGGCGGTATTGCCGGAGCAAGGCTGCAGGAGACGAAAATCCTAAGTCACGAGCTAGGCTGCCTTGAATACGTGACTTATCTTAGAGATCCTGAGACGGTTCATTGCGTGGCGTCCGGTTCATGCGCCGCAGATGGAGATGATGCCAGGTTGTGTCCATGCCAGCTCCCACCCTTCACACTCTCCTGAGTGCTCTACGTCCTCTGGTCCCGACCCTCGAGCGAGCTCAGCCGCCGCTGGTATGCCTGGTCGCGATGTCGTGGTCAAGGCCAGGGGTGAGGGCTGGAGAGTCAGTAAGAACTCCTGATGCGCGATGCTCAGGAGCCCTCCCATTAACGCCCAAGCAAAAACCATGAAAGGGAGCAGTTGGTGGGACCACATGTAGCTAGGCTACGAAGATTCCTGTGGGTTAGTGCAAGAGAGAGAGAGAGTAGCTCATAGCTGCGCTTGCCGGCCTGCCATTGCTCCTTCCGCGAGAAGATGAAGGCACTAAGAATCTGGTGAGGTGGCGTACATGGAGCGGGCCGCGAGCCAGAGCTTGATCGCACAGGCTTATCAGTGTTGCAAGGACGGACCCGAGCACAAGCACAGTTCCAGCATGTGAGTCTCCCATTGCAGGATGAGCAAGTGACTGATCAGCAGCGCGGGAGGCCATGATGGGAAAGCACCAGGTGAGTAATGATTATAGAGCAATTCATGCGAGGAGGCAAACCAATTCAGATAGATGGAAGAACGATACATGCCACTGGGATGGACCCAAGCAGCCTGGGGATGATGCAGCCCAAGAGGCGCTCCCAACAGAGTATGCTAAATATGCAAAAGGATACACGCCGCAGGGGCAAGCCCATGCGACTTGGGGATAATGCTGCCCGAAGGGCACCCCTAACTGAATGAACTGGAAAGAGTCACCTAATACCGTAGCTGGAGTGGTGTCGGGGTAGCTGAAGATGCGTGCCGGAGAAGTTGCTCCACATGAGCCGCCAGGGTCCTATGCCTCAGGAGGCTCCGCAGTCCCAGGTGGCTCCTGAAGAACTATCGTGATCTGTGCCAGGACAGTGTGATGTCTGGCCTCCTGAGCCGCCAGGATGCCCCGCAGGTGGTGCTGGATGGTGACAGCCGCGCTCGGCAGGCCGAGAGGCATGGGAACATAGCTGTGAGGGGGACCCTCGCCCCGTCCAACGCACGAAGGCCAGAAACGTCCCTGAGATGCGGCTGTATTGAGCCCTGGAATGTTGACGTAGACGCGTAGCCCGCCATCCTCGCCAGGATGGGGAGCTGCGCCAAGTGGTGGGCGCCGGTTGCCGCTCATGGAACTTGCCTCTTGAAGCTCCTGGATCGCCTTGGTGATGAACTCCTGAGCACGAGGGGCTCCACGCCTCGTTCCCTCTTGGGGGGAAACATGCGGCGAAGCACGCCTCCACATGGTGCCCAAGCGCCTCCCTCATGATGTTGGCTAGGTCTAAGGCCCTCCAGAAGAGAGCCCCTGAGCCCAGCCTGAGGAGGGCGCCGGGCACGCCTTCCTATGCGAGGGAAGGAGGCGCCCCATCTACATGCGCAGGTTCTAAGGTGGTGCCGTTGGAGATGCCGCTCTCCTGAGATCCTTGCCAGGGTAGCTACTTCTTCTTCTTGAGGTTGGCCTCAGGAGGGTACGGGGTGCCTACGTTGTCGGGGTCTTCGGCCGGTGCAGCTTGGTTAGCGTGCTCAAGGGAGCACACCACATCTCTTTCTTCATAGGGGACCGTGAACATGCCGACGCTCCCTAGCATCTTTAGGACGTTGTAGCCATGGTGGATCACTGCCATAAACTTGGTCAAGGCTAGATACCCAAGGATGGCGTTGTACGGCAGGCAGATGTGGGCGACGTTGATGTTGATGAGCTCGGTGAGGTAGTTGTCACGCTGGCCCAAGGTGACACGGAGGCAGACCTGCCCTATCGAGGTGGTGGAGCCGTCGGTCACTCCGGATAAAGGCTTGGGAGGCTATAGCTGATCGTATGGCACCTGGAGTCTATCGAATGTCTCGACAGAAAGAACGTTGAGCCCTGTGCCCCCGTCGATGAGGGTCTTGGTGACTTGAACGTTTCTTATGACGGGTGAGCATAGCATCGGGTGGGCGCAGACGGTCGACGCGCACTTGAGCTAGTCTGACGAACTGAAGGTGATGGCGCACTTGGACAACCTGAGTGGGCGCGTGGCCTCGAGCCTGGGAAGGGCTGCGTTCACCTCGCGAGCGAACTGCTTGAAGACATGCTGAGAGGCCGGGGCTTGAGCACCACCCAAGATACAAGCAATGGCGCATGGCTCCTGGAAGCCCCTAGCCCCCTCGTCTTGATGGTGGTCGTCATTCCTTCTTGGTGGGGCGGCAATGGAGGGAGCCCAGTGTTGCCCTGGGGGTGGTCCTCACGAGGCTGGTCCCTCCAGGCGCCCTCGTGAGGCTAGTCCTGCCAGCGGTCCTCACTAGTACGGTCACGCCACTCCTTGCGAGGGCTGTGGTCGTCCTAGCATCCTCCACTTCGTCCGCCTCTTCGACCGTAGCCTCAGTCGTTGCGCTTGGGGTGTCTACCAAAGCACCCATCTTGGATGGCCCTGAGCTCTTGACAGTCACTGGTGTTGTGGCTGTGAACATTATGTAAGGCGCATAATGGACGGTTGGCCTTGGATGATTCAGGGTGGTCGTGGCCGCACTTCATCTCTGGCTCTGCCGCGAGCACGGCAGCCCCCTTGCGCTTCACGTCATTGATCTTTGCCTTCTTGTCCTCTTGGTTAGCAGCTGGGAGCTCGAGGAGGGAAAGGCACCCTTCCTCTGCCATGGCACACTTGGTCGCCGTATTGAACATCTCCAGGCCCGGGTATAGCTCCTCGTGGATGGCGGGGTCCTCCATCATCTTGACATCACGGACACCATCGGAGAACGCGAAGATGATGGCCTTGTCCGTCACCTTGGGGATCTTGAGTTGAACATTGTTGAAGCGCTGGATGTACTTCTGCAGGGTTTCCCCTGGCTGCTGCTTGATGCACCATAGGTCGCCGGAGGCCAGCCGGTGGTCGCGAGTGCCCTGGAAGTTGGCGACGAAGCGCTCGTGCATCTCGCCACAAGAGGAGATCGATCCCGCGGGCAAGTTCAGGAGCCGCGAGAGCGCGCCATCCTTGAGGGCCATGGAAACCAGTTCGCCATGACCTTCTCGTCTCCGTTGGCTGCCTCGACGCTCAGCTCGTAGAGCTGCAAGAACTCCACGGTGTCGGGGCTGCCGTCATAGGAGGGAGGAAGGTCTGGCTTGAACTTGCCTAGCCAGACGATGCTGTGCAGCTCACGATTGAAGGCGTGGCAGCCTACTTTGGTCACCGGAGCCCGTCGCGGAAGCGAAGCCTAATCTTGATACCCACGCGCCGCCACTTCAAATGGCACGCGGACTCGACGCAGTGGTGCTGGGAGCGCAGGAGCGTTTTCTTGCGGCCTCAGGACTTCTTGGCAGCTTCCTTTTTCGTGCGCAGGCGGCCGGCGTGGCGGGTCACGCCGATGGATCGCGCGTCTTGGTGCGAGGGCGCCGGCTTGATGAGGAGGCGGCGGAGGCGCTCCGTGATCTACGTCGCCCGTAGCTGGAGGTGGGGAAGCACCAAGAGAGACAGTGCGGGCGAGCCCCCGACAGCGCTGACAAGCTCGGCGATGCGGTCCAGCCAGTTGTCGTAGAGGTCTTCGACCGGGCGGGAACGCATGACGTCACGTGCCATGAGGAGCACGGCCTGTGTGTCCGTGGGCGTGTGACGAGCGTGGGACAATGAACCAATCGGACTCAGCGACAGGGTGGCGTTACATCCGGCCCGCCACACAGAGGGGTGCAGTGATGAAGCTTGCTGCTCACTTGCTGTCGGGCCGGTGGCGGCATTGGCAGCGGGTGATGGAGAATAGCGGGGGGGGTCCCTCAACGGGTGCCGTCTAAGCAATGCGGGCGGCGAGGGCGGCCCAGGGCTCAGCACGGGCTTGGCAAGCATCAACCATGGATGCGGTGGAGCAATGGAGCGTGGATCGACGGAAGAAACGCTTCAGTGCACCCCTACCTGGCGCGCCAAATGTCGGATTCTGTGTTCTGGCAAACCTTGAGGTTCGAACTCTGTGCTGCACATGAAGATCTCTCCCTAGCCTACTCTCGCTAAGATCTCAAGGCCTAGCTCTCCCAACCCAAGGACCAAGAGACACGAGAGTTTATACTGGTTCGAGCCACCATTGTGGTGTAATATCCTAATCCAGTGTGGTGTGGTGGATTGCCTCGTTAGCTGAGGATGAGGAAGTACAATGGATGAACAGCCTCCTGAGGAGAGGTGTTCTTGAGCTCGATGAGCTGGTGAGATGGCCTTGGTGGAGTGGATCCGATATAAGATGAGCCGATCTTTGACTATGGTGGTGGCTAGTCCTATATATAGAGGCCCCGGTCCTCTTCCCAAATGTTAGGCGGGAAGGGATCCCATAACGACCAGTTTTGAAGGGAGACAACTAGTACAAGTTATCCTGACAAAAGGTGGTTTTCTCCTGCCAAAGGCTCTGGTGGTGACGCCGCCATGGGCTCCATGGTGACCTCTGTCCTGTCGTCCTGTTGGTCTTGGTATTGTTGCACTGATATCGAAATCTTTGGCTAACGCCTCGAGATTCCTCGCCTGTGCCTGCTTCCTTAGCACAAAAAGTGGAAACTGGCACTCTACGCCCGCTGGCGCCCACCTGGCTTCGGTCATCATGGCTCACGACATGCGGACCTCGCGAGGTGCCCCTTGCATAGATATCTCCGCTCCTCAGGAGCTAGCCTAGCGAGGCCCCCCTTGGGGAGGTCTTGGTGTTGTCCGCCCCGCGAGGCTTGGCCCCTCACGAGGGTCTTGAGTGGTTGGTGATGAAGATGGGTTGTAACAGGCCGTTGGTGGAGCCACGCCCTGGGCCGCAGGCAGGCAAGACTGGGTACCCCCGTTCCCGGGACGCCGACACTAACATACCAACTCTGGCAGCACAGCAAGCCTGTCGTGCCACTTAACCAGCTTCTACCTGTCTGCACGACACGCCTCTGGACGGGTGTCATATAGGGAGAATCTCCCTTCCAAATGGCTGCCACGTGCCAAATACAGCCACTTAATCACATGGGGGCTAGACACCACATTGAAAAGTGACTTGCATCACTGTGCGCTAGAGTCTTGGTGGGGAGATTTTCCTTGGCAGCCCCAGCAAGCCTACCGGGTGAATCTTCGGACTTGTCTTCGTGAAGCCTCGACCTGACCAGGCTCGCCTGCCCGACAAGGGAGGTGTTTCCTTAGTGATATGTTGTCCCCTTAGTTTGTATTGGTCTTCTTGATCCGCCCTTTGGTTCCTCAAAGAGCTATCTCTCTGTCTTGGGGGCTTGGTGTTGCTGTCTCATTGCCCTTGTCCCCGTGTACAGTCTGGGCAACATCCGAGAAGGTTTCCTCCATCGACAGGAGTCCCCGAGCCTGGCCCGAACGTGCTGCGGAGCACTGTTGGGGTAGTCCATATCAGGTACACAGGCAGGGTTCTTGTGGTAGCTCTCTTCTTGATATTTTCCTTGCTTCTTCAATAACCTGCGCTTGAGTCAGTTTCCAGTTTTTCTGTGGGTCGTGCAAGAAGTAGTGGGGACATTTATGCCATGATCCGTGGGCTGCCCACGTCGCACGTTCACGGGACGGTTACTGCTATTCCACTAGCTCCCTCGCTCCTGGAGTTTCCGCCATGTATGTCGAATGCATTTCATAGGGTTGGTGGCGGTAACGAAGGGCACAGGGACGAGTTCCATGGTAGAAAGCCAAGCACCACGGATAGGCACTGGAGGTCGGTCTTGATTCTATGCGTCCTTGGTGACGCAGAGGAGTCGGATTGCTGGAGAGGGGCGGTTGTCCCATGGGTGAGGAGCCATCCCCAGGCCCCGTTTTCCTATAAAAGGGGACGTGGGCATGGTGCTTGCTTACACCCATCTCCTCTTCTTTCCTTCTGACATCTTCTCTCCACCATGGTAAGGAGGAGAGGCCGTGGTGGTACTCCAGCGGTGGCGACAAGGGTTTCCGCATGACAATGCCTCCCTCCTCCCGCTTGGGACACAGGGGCATAGGCCAACGTAAGAGGAGGCGATATAGTACGAGGATTTCGCCACCATGGAGCTCGGGGACGAGGAGGGAGGGGAAGTGCATTGATCGCCCCCCTCCAGTCGTTCTAGGCCCCAATGAAGGCCACGTTGAGAACCAGCCACTGCAATTCATCGTCAAGCTATGCGGGCCTCCGTGCAGTCCCTTCGGCTTCCATCTCCATTCACAAGAGTGATGGAGGTTGAACAATCGTCGGGTTTGAGGCTGGACATAAGGGGCTGCTGTAATGGCAGCACGCGGGCGGACATAGAGTTCCCGACACCTGATGGCATGCTCCTCCGGTGCGGCTAGAAGACCTTTGCTCGTGCCCATATCCTGGCGGCGGGGCACGTCCTTCACTTCAAGTTAATGGACGCCACCTTGTTCTCCGTCAAGGTCTTCGGGAGTTCGAGTGCTCGCTTAGGGTGCTGCGCTGTAACACCCCGGTTGTAACTTTCCCAATTTGTACTCCAACTCTTGCCGTTTCCGGCGTTAAGATATTTTATTTCCTTGGGGTTGGGTCTTTGTCTCCGTGTGTTGTTATCGCTGTCATGCATCTCATATCATGTCATCATGTGCATTGCATTTGCATACGTGTTCATCTCATGCATTCGAGCATTTTCCCCGTTGTCCGTTTTGCATTCCGGCGCTTCGTTCTCCTTCGGTGGCCATTTCTAGCTTTCTTTCGTGTTTGGGGATTAAACATTTCCGGATTGGGCCGAGACTTTCCAAGCGGCCTTGGTTTACTACCGGTAGACCGCCTGTCAAGTTTCGTATCATATGGACTTCGTTTGATACTCCAACGGTTAACCGAGGGACCGAAAAGGCCTTGTGTGTGTTGCAGCCCAACACCCCTCCAATTTGGCCCAAAACCCACCTAACTCTGCTCCATCATCTAGACCGTTCGATCACGATCGCGTGGCCGAAAACCGCACCTCATTTGGACTCTCCTAGCTCCTCCTATGCCTATAAATAGGTCCCCCTCGAAATGTCCCGGATCCCCTCTCCCCGAAACCCTAAATCGCCCCCGCGCCGCGCCGGACATTGTCCGACCCGGCCGGACATAGCCGCCGCCCCACTCCGAAGCCGCCACGTGGCAGCCGCCACCTCCCACCGCCGCCGGCCCGCCCGGCCCAGGCGAGGCCCCCGTTGCCCAGCTGCCCCCGCCGCCGCCTTTGGCCGCCGCCGCCGCCGCGTCCGCGCCCGCCGCCACCTACCGCCGCCGCCACGCCGTGGCTGCCGCCCCGCCACCTCTCCGGCTCCCCGCCGGCCGGATCCGGCGAGATCCGGCCCAGGAGCACCTCACCGCCGTCTTCCCGCTCCGGCGAGCTCCGTCAACTCCGGCGTGAACAGTGCACGCGCCGCCGTCCTCGGATTCCGTGCCGGGTCAAACCCTAGATCCGGTGGTAAATTTCGTCCAAGTCCCGAAAATCTCAGTCCATGTGCTCATGTTCACGGCTCCGTAACTTTGCATCCGTAGCTCCGATTCATGCATATAGCATATCAAAATGTTCATCTCAGAGAGTACATCATTTCATTCCATTGCTTGATTTTCATTTGAGTTCATCTTGATGCCCGAAATGCTGTTAGAAGAGGGCTACTTGAGATTATTGTCAGATCTGCTGCTCCGTTTAGGTTTTTGTCATTTTTGCCATGATTAATGTGTGCGTGATATGCCCTGATGCTCTACATGTGTTGTGTTAAGGGTTTTGTCATCTTTCCAGAGGTGCAACCCATGTATTTTTGTGATGTGTGTGGTGACTAGTGCAAGCTTGCAAAGTGGTGCACTTAGTAATTCTGTTTTCAGGGACTTAGCAATTTCACTAAGTCCTGGATCTGTTTATCTCATGATGCCATATGTTCTTGTTGTTTCCTAGTGATCCGTGCCTCTTTTGAGGATGATCAGTAAGGATGTTTTTTTAATATTGTAGTGATACATCCATCCATCTCTTTGTTTGCAATTATGGAGCACCATAGCTTGAGTCAATCGAGCTCTACTTTTGCTACTTTGTGAATCTGGGCAGATTGTCAACTTGTTTGCAATTTTGCCGGTGATATGGTAGTTGATCCGTGCATGATATGTTATTGTTATTGCCATGTCTAGCTTGAATTTTGTGCCTTCTTGATGGATGTATGCTTGTCTTGCCATGACTTGTAACGTAGTGAGTGCATCGAGCTCGTAAACATGCCTACTTGAGTTATATTTCAGCATGTGCCAGTTTTCACTAAGTGTGAAAACTGATTATGTTTTTGCTATGTTCACATGCTTGCAATTGTATTTTCTGATCCCTTTTGGCTCAAGGTCACTAAGGGACTTTTGTTAAGCTCTTTGAGTAGCTCCATGCCATGTTTTACTTTGCCATGTTCAGGTCCTGTAGCATGTAGTTTTGTGGCTCCGAAGAGGGCTACCTGATCTGAAATTCCAGACAAGTGTTAATTTCACCAAGTCTGAGATCTGTTTTCCATACGCATTTTTGCCATGCTTGTTTGAACCTGTTAATGGATGAATTGGCCGTAGCTCAGTGCTAGACTTTTGTTAAGCATCTTGTGTGCATCCCTGCCATGTATTTTTTTGTCATGTTTGTTTGCTGTAGCATGTTCATCTCATTGCATTTAGTTGGCTACTTGCTGTAAATCGCAGACCGGTGTCATATTTGAATCGCTTGCCATTTCCAAACCACAACTCCGATTCTGGCGTTCTTTATATCGTTTTCAAGAGATTTCGTCTCATATTTCCAGTGGCACACTTGGATTTCCAAGTTGAGTCCAGGTTCATGCATTTCCTGTCATATCTTGCATTTTGCATCCCGCATCGCATTCCGCATAGCATATCATCATTGCATCATATTGCTTGGTCTTGCACGTGGTTGATTGTATCCTTGTTACTTGTTTGTCTTGTTTGGGTAGAGCCGGGAGACGAGTTCGCTAATGAGGAGCCCGTTGAGTTTGCCTTCGAGGATCTAGTCAACTCTGACAACTGTGCAGGCAAGATGATCATACCCTCGAAATCACTACTATCTTTGCTATGCTAGTTTGCTCGCTCTTTTGCTATGCCAATGCTACGATGCCTACCACTTGCTTTCAAGCCTCCCTAATTTCCATGTCAAACCTCTAACCCACCATGTCCTAGCAAACCGTTGATTGGCTATGTTACCGCTTTGCTCAGCCCCTCTTATAGCGTTGCTAGTTGCAGGTGAAGATCGGAGGCCGTTCCTTATTGGAATATTTATTTTCTTGTTGGGATATCATTATATTATCTTGTTATCTTAATGCACCTATATACTTGGTAAAGGGTGGAAGGCTTGGCCTCACGCCTAGTGTTTTGTTCCACTCTTGCCGCCCTAGTTTCCGTCATATCGGTGTTATGTTCCCGGATTTTGCGTTCCTTACGTGGTTGGGTTATAATGGGAACCCCTTGATATTTCGCCTTGATTAAAGCTTTTCCAGCAATTCCCAACCCTGGTTTTACCATTCGCCACCTAGCCTTTTTTTCCCTAGGGTTTCCGGAGCCCAAGGGTCATCTTATTTAACCCCCCCGGGCCAGTGCTCCTCTGAGTGTTGGTCCGACCGAGTAGACTGCGGGGCCACCTCAGGGCAACTTGAGGGTTGGTTTTACTCGTAGGATGTCTCATCTGAGTGTGCCCTGAGAAAGAGATATGTGCAGCTCCTATCGGGATTTGTCAGCACATCCGGCCGGTGTTGCTGGTCTTGTTTTAACCTGTCGAAGTGTCTTGAGTAACCGAGATACCGAGTCTGATCGGAATGTCTTGGGAGGAGGTCTATTCCTTCGTTGACCGTGAGAGCTTGTCATGGGCTAAGTTGGGACTCCCCTGCAGGGATTTGAACTTTCAAAAGCCGTGCCCGCGGTTATGGGCAGATGGGAATTTGTTAATGTCCGATTGTAGATAACTTGAACCTTAACTTAACTAAAATGATTTCAACCGAGTGTGTTACCGTGATTGCCTCTTCTCGGCGGGGTCCGGGAAGTGGACACGGTGTTGGAGTAATGTTTGCGCAGGTTGTTCTCTAGTTTCTCGCTCGCGCTTTGCCTCCTCTTCTCGCTCTCTTTTGCGAATAAGTTAGCCACCATATATGCTAGTCGCTTGCTGCAGCTCCACATATTTTTACCCTATCATACCTTTAAACTTAAATAGTCTTGATCGCGAGGGTGCGAGATTGCTGAGTCCCTGTGGCTCACAGATTACTATTACACCAGATGCATGGCCTGATGATTCCGCTCTAGTAGACGCGTATGAGCTCAAGTGGGAGTTCGACGAAGACTCTCAACGTTACTATGTTTCCTTTCCCGATGATCAGTAGTGGTGCCCAGTTGAGGGTGATTGGGACCGTTGTCGCATGTTGGGTTCTCTTTTATTTTGGCGCCGTAGTCGGGCCATGAGTGTTTGGTTGATGTAATGTTATTTATGTACTTGATTGACGTAGCGAGTGTAAGCCAACTCTGTTATCTCCCCTTCATGAATTATATTACATGGGATGTTGTGAAGATTGCCTAACTTGCGACATATGCCTTCAATGCGATTATGCCTCTAAGTCGTGCCTCGACACGTGGGAGATATAGTCGCATCAAGGGTGTTACAAGTTGGTAATCAGAGCCTTCCCCGACCTTAGGAGCCCCATTGCTTGATCGTTATTAGCGGCCGAGTTGTGTCTAGAAAAATGTTTTGAGTCATTTAGGAATTATATATCGGAGAGTTTAGGAATTGTTTTTACTTCCCAGTCTCCTCATCGCTCTGGTAAGGCATCCTGACGTAGAGTTTTGACTCTTCTCTTCTCAAATTTCACTAAAAAAAATTTTAGGATCACGCGGGTATCTTGGAATCGTTCCGATGGTTTTATGATGAGAACATTGTCTTGGTGCCTCCTGTTAGGGGTTTAGTGGAAGTGTCCCGGGGAGTTGAGCTCTGAGGTGTTGTCATCATAATTTTATCGTTACAGTTCTGGAATACCTGAGTTTAGTAAGCCGACATCGAAAATCTCTTTTATGCAGTTCGTTGGTGAGATAACCTCGACGCCACCCAGTACTGGGGTGGGAGTTCGGGAGTATCTCCATAACTTGTATAACGGATGCTTTTCGAAGGTTGAGGTAGATGGTTTCCGAAGTTTTCTTGGTTATGTGTTGAAGGATGGATACAGCTGGATGTAGGATTTGCTAGTTTGGGTGAGATATTATGCTTCCCCTGTGTCCCCAACACCTGATTGCATAACCGGAAAGGTTCGGGAGTTTCATAGGTGGGAATTCTAGTAGCTCTAGTTCTTCTTCCACGGATATTGGTTTGAGATTGGGATTTCTTACCGATTATTCGTTCTTGATCCGTACCTTGTTGATTTATTTCTCTACCTTAATTCTACGTGGCTTCTCAATTTATGGATATGTGACCATTTCAAGAGGAATGCATTCGTTCATTTTGTTCGGATGTGAAGGCTATATGTTGCAATTTTCATTCCGTTCGATTCAGCTTCAATATTTATCTATCAATGTGCTAATGGACGTCAACCTCTTCAGGATGGCTCCTCCAACGCGCACGACTCCGAATCCTGATCCGCCACCACCTCCACCTCCTCTAGAGGCATGGCAAGCTGTGATGGCCGCAACCAATGCAAACACACAGTTGATCAAGCAAATTCTCCAAGAGCGCAATCAAGGCAACCAAGGGAATCAAGGCAGCAATCAGAATCACTTTGCTACCCTCAACCAATTCCTTGCTAACGGGCCAAAGAATTTCAGCACTTGTGTTGAGGCAACCGATGCTGACGATTGGCTTGTGGATCTGTGCAAGCATTTCGAGTGCAGTAACGTCAGGCCTGAGGACTTTGTTAAGTTTGCTTCCTTCCAACTCAAAGATCAAGCTGCAGAATGGTTCCAGCAGTACAAGGATTCCCGAGGTGGACGTGTTATCACTTGGGTTGATTTCCGTCGAGATTTCTGAGCTCATCATATTCCTCAGAGCGTGGTTGAAAGAAAGCGTGAGGAATTCCGCAATCTGAAGCAAGGCTCTTTGTCTGTCTATGACTACAACAAGTTGTTTCAGAAGCTCGCCTGCTTTGCCAAGCAGGACGTCCCTGATGAGAAGAGCATGATATACCAGTTCAGGGGTGGTCTCATAGAAGAAATTCAGCTAGCTCTTGTTCTCTTTGAGACCTTGAGGTACGATGAGTTCTACAACATGGCATTGAAGCAAGAGGATGCTCAGTTGAGGTGTGATGCTTCCAAGAAGCGAGTCAGAGACGTTACTCCTTCCTCTACTCAAGTGGCCAAGCAGCAGAAGTATTGGCTTCCTCCTCCTCCGTTCCATCAGCCGTATCAGCAGAAGAGTAAAGGTGGCAGTGGTTCTTCCCACCCACCCAACCCTGGCTTTCAGAACAAGACTTCGTCTCAAGCTCCAAGATCGAGTGCTCCGTATCACCGTCCGCTTTCAGAGGTCACGTGCAACAAGTGCCAACAGAAGGGTCACTATGCCAACAAGTGTTTCAACCAGAGGCGTCTTCCTCCTCCTCCTTTCAGATCGGTAAGTACAGCTGTGGTCAAGCATAACCCCAAGTCCGCCAAGGTCAACTTGATGAATGCAGCTCAGGCAGAGGACTCGTCAGATGTGATCATGGGTAACCTTCCTGTTAACGATGTTCCTGCAAAAGTTCTTTTTGACACTGGTGCATCGCATTCCTTTTTGTCATGTCCTTTTGCATCGAAGCACAATGTTGATACCGAGATCATGCCCAAAGTCATGCAAGTTGTTTCTCCCGGCAAGCTTTTGACTTCTAGTTTGGTTGCTCCCGATATCTCTATCACATTGGGTGATTACAAGTTTCTCTCTTCTCCGGTGGTTCTTGGTAACTCGGATATTGATCTTATTCTCGGAATGGATTGGCTTTCTAAGCACAAGGCACATCTTGATTGTTCTGCCAGGCAGATTCAATTAACTCATTCATCTAAGGATGTTATTGTCTTTACCGCTCGGGATAATACCATCCGTCTGTTTTCTCTCAGTGAGAAGGGTGAATTGGATGCCATCTCGCAAATTCCAGTCGTTTGCGAATATCAAGACGTCTTTCCAGAAGAGCTTCCAGGAATGCCTCCGCACCGGCCAGTTGAATTCGTTATTGATCTTGAGCCTGGCACGAAACCTGTGTGCAAGCGTCCTTACAAGCTCGGACCTGAAGAGTTGAAGGAGCTGAAGAAGCAACTCGATATTCAAGAGAAAATGGGTCTCATCCGGCCTAGTTCTTCTCCGTGGGGCTGTGGTGTTCTTTTTGTGAAGAAGAAGGATGGAACGGACCGACTTTGTGTTGATTACCGTCCAGTGAACAAGAAGACCATAAAGAACAAATATCCACTTCCCAACATCAATGAGCTGTTCGAACAACTCAAAGGTGCTCAAGTATTCTCCAAGCTTGATCTCCGTATGGGTTATCATTAGATTCGAATCCGTGAACAAGATATTCCCAAGACGGCTTTCAGGACAAGCTTTGGTTCATATGAATACACTGTCATGTCTTTCGGCCTCGTCAACACTCCTCCGACGTTCTCTCGCATGATGAACTTCATCTTCAATGCCGACACCAATGACTTCGTTTTGGTCTATCTTGACGACATTCTGGTTTTCTCCAAGAACAAGGAAGATCATGCCAAGCACTTGCGTTTGGTTCTCGATAAGCTAAGGGAACATCAGTTCTACGCCAAGTTCTCCAAGTGTGAATTTTGGCTTGATGAAGTGCTTTATCTTGGTCATATCATCTCTGCCAAGGGCATTGCCGTGAATCCTGAGAAGGTGTCTGCAATTGTGAATTGGGAACCTCCTCAGAATATGAAGCAACTTCGTAGCTTCCTCGGTCTCGCAAGCTATTGTCAAAGATTCGTTGAAAACTTTTCTAAGATCGCGAAGCCTCTCTCAAATCTTCTCCATAAGCACGTAAAGTACGTTTTGCTCTCCGGAGTGTGACATTGCTTTCAACACTTTGAAAGAGAAATTGATCACTGCTCCAGTTCTGACTCCGCCTGATGAATCCAAGCCGTACGAGGTCTTTTGTGATGCCTCTCTACAAGGTCTTGGCGCAGTATTGATGCAAGAGAAGAAAGTTGTTGCTTATACATCTCGCCAGTTGAAGCCTAATGAGAAGAACTACCCCACTCATGATCTCGAGTTGGCGGCAGTTGTGCATGCTCTTTTGACTTGGAGACATCTTCTATTGGGAAGAAAAGTGGACATTTTCACTGATCACAAGAGTCTCAAGTACATCTTCACTCAGCCTAATCTCAACCTCAGGCAAACTCGATGGGTCGAAATGATTCAAGAGTATAATCCGAGTATTGAGTACACTCCAGGCAAGGCTAATGTGATTGCTGACGCATTGAGCAGGAAAGCTTATTGCAACAGTCTGATTCTCAAGCCTTATCAACCCGAGCTTTGTGAAGCTTTCCGCAAACTTAATCTGCAAGTTGTTCCTCTAGGTTTCCTCGCCAACCTTTTAGTCTCTCCTACCTTGGAAGACCAGATTCGCCAAGCTCAGCTTCTTGATGCTATGGTGAAAAAGGTGAAGATTGGGATTGCCAAGAGTCAGTCCAAGTACAAGTGCTACCGCCTTGATGACAAGGACACTCTCTTCTTTGAGGATCGTATTGTTGTACCCAAAGGTGACCTTCGTAAAGTGATCATGAACGAGGCACACAATTCTCTCCTCTCCATCCACCCTGGGAGCACGAAGATGTATCAGGACCTTAAGCAAGCTTATTGGTGGACTCGAATGAAGCGCGAGATCGCTCAATTCGTGAATGAATGTGATGTCTGCAGAAGAGTGAAGGCAGAACACCAAAGGCCAGCTGGTCTCCTCCAACCTCTTGCCATTCCAGAATGGAAGTTTGACCACATTGAGATGGAATTCGTGACTGGGTTTCCAAAGTCCAAGCACGGCAATGATGCTATATTCGTTGTCATCGACAAACTCACCAAAGTGGCTCACTTTCTGACTATCAAAGAGTCAATCACTGCAGCTCAATTGGCGGAACTCTATACCTCTCGTATTGTCTCTCTGCACGGTATTCCACAAGTGATCTCTTCGGACCGTGGCAGCATCTTTACCTCGAAGTTTTGGGATTCTTTTCAGAAGGCCATGGGCACTAACATCCGCTTCAGCACAGCTTTCCATCCTCAAACTAGCGGTCAAGTCGAGCGTGTCAACCAGATTCTTGAAGATATGCTCAGGGCTTGTGTGATCTCCTTCGGCATGAAGTGGGAGGATTGTCTTCGTTATGCTGAATTCTCCTACAACAACAGTTTTCAAGCAAGTTCGGGCAAGGCCCCTTTTGAAATTCTGTATGGCAGGAAGTGCCGTACCCCTCTCAACTGGTCTGAAACCGGTGAACGTCAGCTTTTGGGTAATGACTTAATCACAGAGGCAGAGGAAATGTGCAAAGTCATTCGAGATAACCTCAAAGCAGCCCAATCCCGCCAGAAGAGCTACTATGATAGTAAGCACCGTGATTTGGCTTTCGAGATCGGAGATCATGTTTACCTCCGAGTGTCTCCTATGAAAGTTACTCGTCGCTTCGGTATCAAAGGGAAGCTTGCCCCCAGATACGTGGGACCTTTCAAGATTGTCAGCAAGAGAGGCGACCTCGCCTATCAACTCAAGCTTCCTTCAAACTTTGCAAATGTTCATGACGTGTTTCATGTCTCTCAGCTTCGAAGGTGCTTCAAGACTCCTGACCGCACCGTCAACTTCGAGGACATTGAGCTCCAAGAAGATCTCTCCTATCGTTATCACCCAGTTGCTATTCTTGAAGAGACTGAACGCAAGACTCACAACAAGTCAATCAAATTTCTCAAAGTCAAGTGGTCACACCATTCCGACCGTGAAGCTACCTCGGAACGCGAGGATCACCTCCATACTGAGTACCCGGCGTTCTTTCAGTCCTAGATCTCGGGACGAGATCCTTTCGTAGTGGTGGAGTGTTGTAACACCCTGGATGTAACTTTCCCAATTTGTACTACAACTCTTGCCGTTTCCGGCGTTAAGATATTTTATTTCCTTGGGGTCGGGTCTTTGTCTCCGTGTGTTGTTATCGCTGTCATGCACCTCATATCATGTCATCATGTGCATGGATTTGCATATGTGTTCGTCTCATGCATTCGAGCATTTTCCCCGTTGTCCGTTTTGCATTCCGACGCTTCGTTCTCCTCCGGTGGCCATTTCTAGCTTTCTTTCGTGTGTGGGGATTAAACATTTCCGGATTGGGCCGAGACTTGCCAAGCGGCCTTGGTTTACTACCGGTAGACCGCCTGTCAAGTTTCGTATCATTTGGACTTCGTTTGATACTCCAACGGTTAACCGAGGGACCGAAAAGGCCTCGTGTGTGTTGCAGCCCAACACCCATCCAATTTGGCCCAAAACCCACCTAACTCTGCTCCATGATCTAGACCGTTCGATCACGATCGCGTGGCCGAAAACCGCACCTCATTTGGACTCTCCTAGCTCCTCCTATGCCTATAAATAGGTCCCCCTCGAAATGTCCCAGATCCCCTCTCCCCGAAACACTAAATCGCCCCCGCGCCGCGCCGGACATTATCCGACCCGGCCGGACATAGCCGCCGCCCCACTCCGAAGCCGCCATGTGGCAGCCGCCACCTCCCACCGCCGCCGGCCCGCCCGGCCCAGGCGAGACCCCGCGGCCCAGATGCCGCCGCCGCCTCGCGCCGCGCCGCGCGTCGCCGCCTCGCCCAGCTGCCGCCGCCGCCTCGCCCAGCTGCTGCCGCCACCGCCGCCTCACCCGGCGACCGCCGCCGCCGCGTCCGCACCCGCCGCCACCAACCGCCGCCGCCGCGCCGTGGCCGCCGCCCCGCCGCCTCTCCGGCTCCCCGCCGGCCGGATCCGGCGAGATCCGGCCCGGGAGCACCTCATCGCGGTCTTCCCTCTCGGGCGAGCTCCGTCAACTCCGATGTGAACAGTGCGCGCGCCGCCGTCCTCGGATTCCGTGCCGGGTCAAACCCTAGATCCGGTGGTAAATTTCGTCTAAGTCCCGAAAATCTCAGTCCATGTGCTCATGTTCACGGCCCCGTAACTTTGCATCCGTAGATCCGATTCATGCATATAGCATATCAAAATGTTCATCTCAGAGAGTACATCATTTCATTCCATTGCTTCATTTTCATTTGAGTTCATCTTGATGCCCGAAATGCTGTTAGAAGAGGGCTACTTGAGACTATTGTCAGATCTGCTGCTCCGTTTAGGTTTTTGTCATTTTTGCCATGATTAATGTGTGCATGATATGCCCTGATGCTCTACATGTGTTTTGTTAAGGGTTTTTTCATATTTCCATAGGTGCAACCCATGTATTTTTGTGATGTGTGTGGTGACTAGTGCAATCTTGCAAAGTGGTGCACTTAGTAATTCTGTTTTCAGGCAGTTAGCAATTTCACTAAGTCCTGGAGCTGTTTATCTCATGATGCCATATGTTCTTGTTGTTTCCTAGTGATCCGTGCCTCTTCTGAGGATGATCAGTAAGGATGTTTTGTTAATATTGTAGCGATATATCCATCCATCTCTTTGTTTGCAATTATAGAGCACCCTAGCTTGAGTCAATCGAGCTCTACTTTTGCTACTTTGTGAATCTGGGCAGATTGTCAACTTGTTTGCAATTTTGCCGGTGATATGGTAGTTGATCCGTGCATGATATGTTATTGTTATTGCCATGTCTAGCTTGAATTTTGTGCCTTCTTGATGGATGTATGCTTGTATTGCTACGACTTGTAACGTAGTGAGTGCATCGAGCTCGTAAACATGCCTACTTGAGTTATATTTCAGCATGTGCCAGTTTTCACTAAGTCTGAAAACTGATTATGTTTTTGCTATGTTCACATGCTTGCAATTGTATTTTCTGATCCCTTTTGGCTCAAGGTCACTAAGGGACTTTTGTTAAGCTCTTTGAGTAGCTCCATGCCATGTTTTACTTTGCCATGTTCAGGTCCTGTAGCATGTAGTTTTGTGGCTCCGAAGAGGGCTACCTGATCTGAAATTCCAGACAAGTGTTAATTTCACCAAGTCTGAGATCTGTTTTCCATACGCATTTTTGCCATGCTTGTTTGAACCTGTTAATGGATGAATTGGCCGTAGCTCAGTGCTAGAACTTTTGTTAAGCATATTGTGTGCATCCCTGCCATGTATTTTTTTGTCAATGTTTGTTTGCTGTAGCATGTTCATTCCAATTGCATTTAGTTGGCTACTTGCTGTAAATCGCAGAACTGATGTCATATTTGAATCGCTTGCCATTTCCAACCGCAACTCGATTCCGGCGTTCTTTAATATCGTTTTCAAGCGATTTCGTCTCATCTTTCCAAGTTACACAACTTGATTTCCATGTTGAGTCCAGGTTCATGCATTTTCCAATCATATCTTGCATTTTGCATCCCGCATCGCATCCGCATAGCATATCATCATTGGCATCATATTGCTTTGGTCTTGCACGTGGTTTGATTGTATCCCTTGTTGCTTGTTTGTCCTTTTTTGGGTAGAGCCGGGAGACGAGTTCGCTAACGAGGAGCCTGTTGAGTTTGCTTTCGTAGGGATCAGTCAACTCTGACAACTGTTGCAAGCAAGATGATCGATACCCCTCGAAATCACTAACTATCTTGCTATGCTAGTTTTGCTCGCTCTTTTGCTATACCAATGCTACGATGCCTACCACTTGCTTTCAAGCCTCCCTAATTGCCATGTCAAACCTCTAACCCACCATGTCCTAGCAAACCGTTGATTGGCTATGTTACCGCTTTGCTCAGCCCCTCTTATAGCGTTGCTAGTTGCAGGTGAAGATCGAAGGCCGTTCCTTATTGGAATATTTATTTTCTTGTTGGGATATCATTATATTATCTTGTTATATTAATGCACCTATATAATTGGTAAAGGGTGGTATGCTTGGCCTCTCGCCTAGTGTTTTGTTCCACTCTTGCCGCCCTAGTTTCCGTCATATCGGTGTTATGTTCCCGGATTTTGCGTTCCTTACGCGGTTGGGTTATAATGGGAACCCCTTGATATTTCGCCTTGATTAAAGCTTTTCCAGCAATGCCCAACCTTGGTTTTAGCATTCGCCACCTAGCATTTTTTCCCTTGGGTTTCTGGAGCCCGAGGGTCATCTTATTTAACCCCCCCAGGGCCAGTGCTCCTTTGAGTGTTGGTCCGATCGAGTAGACTGCGGGGCCACATCGGGGCAACTTGAGGGTTGGTTTTACTCATAGGATGTCTCATCTGAGTGTGCCCTGAGAAAGAGATATGTGCAGCTCCTATCGGGATTTGTCGGCACATTCGGGCGGTGTTGCTGGTCTTGTTTTAACCTGTCGAAGTGTCTTGAGTAACCGAGATACCGAGTCTGATCGGAACATCTTGGGAGGAGGTCTATTCCTGCGTTGACCGTGAGAGCTTGTCATGGCTAAGTTGGGACTCCCCTGCAGGGATTGAACTTTCGAAAGCCGTGCCCGCGGTTATGGGCAGATGGGAATTTGTTAATGTCCGGTTGTAGATAACTTGAACCTTAACTTAATTAAAATGAATCAACTGAGTGTGTTACCGTGATGGCCTCTTCTCGGCGGAGTCCGGGAAGTGGACACGGTGTTGGAGTAATGTTTGCGCAGGTTGTCTCTCTAGTTTCTCGCTCGTGCTTTGCCTCCTCTTCTCGCTCTCTTTTGCGAATAAGTTAGCCACCATATTTGCTAGTCGCTTGCTACAGCTCCACATATTTTTTTACCCTGTCATACCTTTAAGCTTAAATAGTCTGGATCGCGAGGGTGCGAGATTGCTGAGTCCCTGTGGCTCACAGATTACTATTACACCAGATGCAGGGCCTGATGATTCCGCTCCAGCAGACGCGTATGAGCTCAAGTGGGAGTTCGACGAAGACTCTCAACGTTACTATGTTTCCTTTCCCGATGATCAGTAGTGGTGCCCAGTTGGGGGTGATTGGGACCGTTGTCGCATGTTGGGTTCTCTTTTATTTTGGCGCCGTAGTCGGGCCATGAGTGTTTGGTTGATGTAATGTTATTTATGTACTTGATTGACGTGGCGAGTGTAAGCCAACTATGTTATCTCCCCTTCATGATTTATATTACATGGGATGTTGTGAAGATTGCCTAACTTGCGACATATGCCTTCAATGCGATTATGCCTCTAAGTCGTGCCTCGACACGTGGGAGATATAGTCGCATCGAGGGTGTTACATGCACGGAGAGCTCAACCAATAACGAAGGCTCCTCCTCCAGCGGCCGCGATGAGGAGGAGAGTGATGGCGATGATGGCGACACTGATGGGGAGGACGACGGCTTCGACTCCAGCTCAATACCAGCCGCACCGTCACCATCAGCGGGAGGTTTGCGGAACCACCATCTTCACCTGCATCTCCTCCCTAGCAAGGCGATTTGCAGGGGTGTTGCGTGTTGCTGGTGTCTTCGCCTCCTCCAGCAGTCTTCCAACTGGACTCTGGGAGGCTTCCCCGTGGACTCCGGCTTTGTCCTTCCTGCTAGTGTCCATGCTGATGTTTCCTGCTGGCCCTGGCGGAGGTAACCAGGGCATCGCCAAGCCGCTCTCCCCGCCCATCACCTTCATCCACACCCTCCCGATCATGTCAGGCTGCATCCTGCTGGCCCTAATGGGGTCAGGCTGAGCTTTTGCCCAGGCACTCCTTTTGCCCTCTTCGCCTCCCATTGCAGTTCCTAGGAGGAGAGGGACAAGAAAGGGACTACGGGGCACTTATATTTTTTCAGTCTAAAATATGTAGGCGTTTGCCAAATTCTAGTCTTAAATATGTAATCTATGTTATCCATGTTCATGCTCTATAATTTTTGTACTTGCTTATCCGCATATTAATGAAAAAGAGGAGCCTTGCCTCGTACTTGTGCATGTATCCTATCCATGTAGAGGATGAATGCCTCTATAATTTTAGGTAAACAAGTTTCCTCGGCAAGCTATCTTGCCGGTGCCTTCCGTTATTTCCACGGGGCCTGGCCCCTTGAGATATTCTTTCAATACTATGGAATGGAAGCGGCCCCTTGTCAATCCTTCTTTCTCAAATGCCACTACAACCTTCCTGACCGAAGCAAAGTTCAGATCAAATTACGGGTGGGAGCAGAAATTTTCTGAAGGCGACAAGGTATCTCTATGCACAAGTTTTGTTCTTACAAAGACATGTATGGATAAAAAGAAAACATGTCGGGGATCGATATGTAAGCTTGTTTTCTCATGGCCCCATAGGTGGTCGTGGTTTCCCACGACAATGCTAAACTATGAATGACTGGTTGTTCTTCCTCCATAGGAATACATGTACTAAATGGTGGAGTTGGGGTTTGCCGTGGTAGTACTGGCGCTTTGGGCACTGGAGCTGCCTTACTAACTGCTCTTGTTTGGGAGCTCTATGGTGTAGATGGTACTGTGTCAACAGGAACTAGGTTACTATCTGCTAGTTTTGGGGTTAGGTTTGGTGAAGCTGGTTCTCTGTCCACCGCAGTAGCGGTATAACCTGCGAGTGTCTCGGTTATCTGTGGTAGGGCTGGTTTTTGAGCATGTACAACCGGGGTGTTATCTCCACCAAGAGGTAGAACTGTTTTAATTGAAGACCATGTTTTTACTAAGATAGATAATTCCATCACCCGATGTCGGCGTTCTGGGAACCAAGGTACCCATAGTTGCCTGCCTACGGCCCATGGCGTGTGATGCGGAGCATCCCAAGGTCATCCCCATGGACCCACCTACATCTCCTACGACACCACTTGGACCAATGACAAGAGCCCGAGTGAAGGCTCTCGAAGATAAGGTGAACTCACTCCTCTCCAAACTACAACTCTCCATGCATGAGAATTGGCTACTACCTCAAGCGGAAACCCTATGTGTGATCAGGTGCTTGGAGGAAGGCCACGGACCAACTACACTCAACCAACAAGACGGTGAGGAATCCAAGTTCATGGGACAAGAAGAAGAACTGCTCAAAGTCCCCAGGCTCCGGACGACCGACAAACCCTGGACGTCCGACGACCTCCAGGCTCCGGACGTCCGGCCCTCTCCGGACGACCGACACTTCCACACCCGAGCCAAAACTACGGACTTCCGAAGCGCTATGGATGACCAACGACCTCCAGGCTCCGGATGACCGACCCCGACCGGACGTCCGACCGAAGCACACCCGAGCCGAATCTACGGACGTCCGACAGGCACCGGATGTCTGGACCCTCGTGAGCCTCCGGACGAACGGTGACTCCCGGATGTTCGATGCCTGTGCGCTGCCATGTGTTGTGCCACAGCCCATGTACCCCCCCCCCACTTCGCCCCCTTTTTTCACTAAGACTATATATAGACCTCCTATTCCTCCTAGCTAGGGTTAGCATTGGTTTAGCTCGTATTTAGAGATAGAGCATTGCTCATCCACATCGGATCTACTCCAAGAGAGAGACCGCGGCCTCTACGGAGAAGATCCCTTTGGATTCAAGACCTCGTTGTAGAGAAGAACATCAAGACACCCTCTTGGGTGGCCCCATCAAGACCTCCTCACGGAAAAGACCGTTGCCTTTTGTATCGTCCCTAGTTGACCATGGATCGTGTGATTTCTTATGTACTCGAGGATCTAGCACATGTGTGACTATTTATTGTTGGCTTAGTGTTTCTCTCGTGTTTCCCCCGTGTTTTCCCCTCGTTTTCCCCTTGTGTTCTTCGTGTTCATCGCGGGATCCGCTCCTTTCATGAAAGATCGACCGATTAGGGTTCTACCCTACATCATCTTGGTATCTAGTGCCACGTTGATCACGATTTCGGAGCCTCCCCATTGTGTTGCTAGCCTGGTTTTTCTTGATTTCGTTCCTAATTCGAAAATTCCCCACAAAAATAGTCCCATTTTTTCTGATTTGTTGGTGTGTTGAAATTTTGTTGGATTTGATCCGTGGATTTGCTTTTCCTTGAGTGGATCTACATTTCCCCCCTTGTCTCCACCCTTTCCATCCACGAAATCGCCTGAATTCGATGATTTTCACCTTATCCACCTCGTACACGTGATGTTCTTCCCGTGCCGGCAAAATGCCCAAGCACCGGACGTCCGACCCCCTCCGGATGTCCGACGGCCGGACGACCGGCCCAGCCCGGATGTTCAAGAATCCCTGACGAAACTGAACTTTTTTAGTTTAGTCACCACCACCAACCCACATTTACGCCTACGCACTCCTACCACCTATACTCCATCACCACTTCCGGATACCACCACCATTGCTTACCCGTTTCACACTCTGACACGTGTTGCCACTTCAAGCTTTGAGAATTTGAGTTGCGGTTCCGTGTCCTTTTGTGTTTCGGCTATCTTGGTACGGTTCGACATCAACATCACCGCTGCTCATCTTCGCCATGGACGCGTCATCAACAACGACCACCTCGACTACATCTTGGTATTCATGCCACCATTTTGATACCATACCGTACGGAAGAAACGGTAACCCTGTCTTGGTATTGGACATATCACTCTTTCCATTACATTGATAGCCATCATAGCCTTACTCCTTTGCTTCACTTACCCATTGAGACTAGCCTTTGAATATGGCCGGCAACGAGACTTGTGCACATTAGTGATCATACTCCCCATAGCATACATACATCATTGTTGCATATCTTGGTATCATCTCTAGTGTCCCAAGGTTTTCATCGCATATACAATTGATATCTTGGTTCGTGAAGCATTCCATGAGAAAAGAGTTCAAACAACAAAGAGCCAAACAAGCTTTTAAGAAAAAGGGAAAGATAAGCAAATAGTTTTTAGCAAGAACCATAGCTTCATACAACATTAATATTGTCATATTAGATCATCTTGGATCATATCATAGAAACACCTTGCATAGAGCACACTTGGGATAGAAGTCGTTTCATTTTTGCTTAGTAGGTTCTGCACAAGTCTTTGTATTCGCCTATAGTGCAATCGTGCTAACGTCTCTCTAGTGTTGTGCAACAAGAGCATTTTTGTGGATTCCACATTTTGCCTCACCCTTGGTTGCACGACCCCACTTATCTTTTGGCGTGTGTGTTTTCGTGTACCTTATATTGCTTGGTCTACTTGTTGCATTGCAATCTTGCGAATCTTTTCCAACATTATTGAAGCTCACTTACAATTGCATCCAATTTTGTGCCACCATCCTAACCAAGATCCACCATAAGCTTTTACTTGTGTAGGTGTGAGAAACCGACAAGAATTGGTACCAATTGTGCTATTTCCTTGTCCACATTGGAGTGATCATTGATCCACTTTCAACTTCGGTCAAGGTAAATTTGGTATTCGTTCTTCTCTTTCTACCACTCCCATTTTTCTCTTGGAATCATGGATAGGAAAAGTACTTCTACCAACCAACTCTTCGTTGAGCACGACGACAATATGAACTCCTACGGCACCAAGAGCCACCTCTTTGGTGCACAACCTGCTTTGCATCAATAGCAACAAGCAATGAGTGAACGCATCGACAACCTCGCCGCCGACTTGCGACTCTCCGAGCAACGTACAAGGGACTACTTCGACCACAAGCTCGATGATCACAAGAAAGAGAATGACACATGAATGTACGAGATTCGTGCTTTGTTGCTCAACTGCTCTTCTTCCACTTCTTCCTCATCAAGAAGGACCCGCTCAAGTTGACATTCTGACTTCACCCTCTCCGTCTCAAGTACACCGACATCGTCGAACACTCTTCGCCATGCCGCGCGCAATGATCGGCAAGCAAGCGTCAATCCTCTACGCGACACCAACTCTCAAGAGCACCGACAATGTAAAACCCAAGAGGCTTTTGCACTAGCACGAGAACGGCAAAGACAACGCCAACATGAAGTGGAAGAGCGCGCGCGTCTACACCAAGAAGCAGAAGATGTCGAGGCACAACACCAAGAACAACAACTCCGTGAAGCTCAAGCACTTGAGGCGCAACAAGCCCTCCAAGATTCAAGTCGAGCCGTAGACAACCGAGGCCGACAAGCTCATTTACATGAAGAAGCACTTCGCGAAGAAGCTCACGAACGAAGATCTCAAGCTCGCGTGCATCATCTAGTTCCTCCTCGAGTTCGACAAGCTCCTCCACAAGCTCGCCAAGAACATCAAGTTCATCAAAAGCATGAAGACAATGGAAATCCTCCACGACAAGAGAAACATGATGTTGACAACCATCCTCACCAAGAGCAACACGAGCTTGACAATCATCAACAACATGGACGTCATCATCCTCGACCCCAACACAATGAAGAGCAACGCTATGGCAAGCTCGAGTTCACCATGCCCAAGTTCAATGGAAGCAATGATGAAGGGCGACAAAATCTTTCGTTTGCACAACTATGAAGATGAGAAGAATATCGCGATGGCATCCCTTGAGTTCCAAGACTATGTCCTCATTTGGTGGGAACAAGTTATTGAGTGCCGAGAGGCAAGAGGTGAACCACCCATCACTACTTGGACGCAAATGAAGGATGTCATAAGAGCGCGCTTTGTGCCTACCTACTACAACCACGACCTCTTCAAGAAACTTCAACTACTCAAGAAAGGAACCAAGAGCGTTGAAGAATACTACAAGGAGATGGAGATTGCCATGATAAGAGCCAATGTCATACAAGATGATGAGCAAACTATGGCACGTTTCTTGAATGGACTCAACCATCCTATCAGGAAGATCGCTGACTTCCAACCATACTCAAACCTCATCGAGCTAGTGCATCAAGCTACCAAAGCGGAACATCAAATGCAAGACGATTAAAAGTATGCCAAGTTCTCATCCAAGTCATATGGCTTCTCCAACACCCAAGCTTCAACGACTCCAACACCGTCTACCAAGCCTTCTACAAGCAACGTCGACAAGTCAAGTCAAAGCTTCGTCAACTCCAAGTCATCCTCCTACTACAAGAAACTTCAAGCCGAGAGCTTCTTCATCATCAACCGCCAACGACGAGACCGTCAATACAAGTTCCTTCAAATGCTTCACATGCGGAGGCCGAGGCCACAAGTCCTATGAGTGCACCAACAAGCGAACCATGATCCTCAATGATGACGACACTTACGACTCAATGAGTGAAGGAGAAATGGACGCCCTCGAGCAAGTCACCATGCACCGGCAAATGAACGATGAAGAAGAACAAGTCTCTTGCATTGAAGATTCAAGTCCCCCTCTTGTTGTCTCCAAGGTCTTGACTCTCCAAAGTAAGAAGAAGACCAAAGATGCCATATCTTTCATACCAAGGCTGGCATTAATGGACACTCCGTCAAGTTCATCATCGATGGAGGGAGTTGTCATAACCTCGAAAGTGAAGAACTTTGCTCCAAGCTCCAATTGCCCAAGACGAAGCACCCACATCCATACAAAGTGCAATGGCTTAGCGACTCCGGCACTATCCAAGTCGAGCATCGAGTACAGGTCTCCTTCAAAATTCGTGCCTATGAAGACACTTTGGAGTGTGACGTCGTTCCAATGACCGTTTGCCACCTTCTCCTTAGATGCGCATGGAAATTTGATAGAGGAATCATCCACAACGGTCGAATGAACCACTACATCTTCAAGATGAAGGGAAAGGATTACGTACTTCGTCCCACATCTCCAAGCCAAGTAATCGCCGACAAGCAAGCCACCCATCACGGAGAGAATAGTGAGAGCGCGAGCCACCAAAAAGAGAGTGAGCGACAAGCCCAAATGGAGCGTCTCCACGATGAGCGAAAAGAAAAACTTAGTCCTATTTGCCACCAAAAGTGAGATAAGAGGAGTGTGTGAGAACCCATCTAGTGTCCTACACTACGTACTTTTGTGCAAGGACAATGAAACACAAGCTAACACCTCTCGCACTCTACCGTTAGTGTTATCTTCTCTTTTTAGGAATTTCACGATGTTTTCCCCGACGAGCTACCTCCAGGAATACCTCCACTACGAGGCATCGAGCACCGCATCGACCTCATCCCCGCAGCACCTCTTCTGAATAAAGCTCCCTACTGCGTCAACCCGGAAGAAACCAAAGAAATACAAAGGCAAGTAAAGCATCTCATAGACCATGGACATGTGCGTGAAAGTTTGAGCCCTTGTGTCATCCCGGTCATTCTTGTACCAAAACGAGACGGTAGCTTTCGCATGTGCTCCGATTGTAGACCTATCAATGCTATCACCGTTCGTTATAGGTATCTCATTCCACGCCTTGACGATATGCTTGATGAACTTAGTGGTGCCACTATCTTTTCAAAAATTAATCTTAAGAGTGGTTACTATCAAATCCACATACAAGAGGGTGATGAATGGAAAACCGCTTTCAAAACCAAGTTTGGCTTGTATGAGTGGTTAGTCATGCCTATGGGTCTATCGGAAGCACCGGGTGCTTTTATGCGCCTTATGAATCATGTCTTTCTCCCTTACATTGGTGTGTTTGTTGTGGTCTACTTCGATGATATCCTTGTTTTTAGCAAGTCTCTCAAAGAGCATATCACCCATGTCCGAACCGTTTTACAAAGTCTTCGAAAATAGCATCTCTATGCTAATATGGAGAAATGCCTTTTTCGCGTTGATAAGCTTGTTTTCTTGGGTTGTGTTGTATCTTCTAAGGGTGTTCATGTAGATGAGTCCAAGATCAATGCTATTAAGACTTGGCCACAACTGACCAACTTGCAACAAGTGCGTAGCTTTCTTGGCCTTGCGGGTTTTATCATCGCTTTGTGAAAGATTTTAGCACCATTTCTTTGCCTTTGCATGCTTTGAGCAAGAAGAATGCGCCCTTTGTTTGGGGACCATCCCAAGATACCGCTTTCCATGAGCTTAAGAATTTGCTTACTCATGCTCCTGTGCTTGCAATACCCAACTTTGACAAACCCTTTGAGATTCATTGCGGTGCTAGTGGTAATGGCATATGAGGTGTGTTAATGCAAGAGAAGCGCCCCATAGCTTACTTTAATGAGAAACTTTCTGGAGCACAACTCAATTACCCCATCTATGACAAAGAGCTCTATGCTTTAGTGCGCATTTTGCACGAATGGGACAATATCTTCGCCCTCAGGAATTCATCAATCATACTGATCAAGAAACGCTCAAGTATCTTCAGGGCCAAACCAAGTTGAACAAGCGTCATGCTAAATGGAGTGAATTTATTGAGTCTTTTCCTTATGTCATAAAGTACATTAAAGGTAAGGAAAACATTGTGGCGTATGCTCTTTCCTGCATCTGCATGCTTGTTACTCAACTTGAATTGGATGTGATTGGCTTTGAGCATATAAAAGACTTGTATGAGCATGATCCTAGTTTTGCTACTCCTTATGCCAAATGTTTGACGCACACATCTTGGGAACACTATTATATCAAAGATGGATATCTTATGAGAGATAACAAGCTTTGCATCCCCAAGTCTTCTCTTTGTTTGTTGCTTTTGCAGGAATCACATGGAGGAGGTTTAATGGGACATTTTGGACGTGACAAGACTTTTGCCACACTCTCCAAGAACTACTATCGGCCCAAGATGTTTCGCGACGTCAACCGCTTCACCAACCGATGCTCTACATGTCGCAAAGCTAAGTCTAAAGCTCAATCCCATGGCCTTTACATGCCCCTCCCAATTCCATATAAACCATGGGAAGACATTAGCATGGATTTGTCATTGTGGACTGTTTCTCTAAGATGGCACATTTCATTCCTTGCAACAAGATAGACAATGCTTCACATGTTGCCAATCTCTTTTGTAGGTAAATATTGCGTCTACATGGAGTGCCAAAGACGATCGTCTTGGACCGCAACGTCAAGTTCCTAAGCTACTTTTGGAAGACCCTATGTGCCAAGCTCAGAATCAAGCTACTCTTCTCCATGTCATATCATCCACAAACCGATGGCCAAACGGAGGTGACCAACCGCACACCGTCCACCCTACTTCGAGTACTCATCAACAAGAACATCAAGGAGTGGCAGGAGTGTCTACCTATCACTAGTTCGCCTACAACCGAGCAAAACACTCAACAACCGGCAAGTCCCCCTTCAAGGTCGTCTACGGATTCAACCCATTGTCACCATTGGACATTCTTCCTCTACCACTCCAAGAGCGCATCAATTTGGACGCAAGTGCACGTGTGACTCATCTCAAGAAGTTGCATGAAGATACAAGACATACTATCGAGCGCCAAGTACAACGACTTGCGACCAAGCTCAACATCAACAAGCACCCCATGGTCTTCAACATTGGTGACACCTTCGCAAAGACCACTTCCCCAACGAATGCAAGTCCGAGCTTCTACCTTGAGTGGATGGACCCTTCAAGTTGCTTGCACGCTACAACAACAACGCTTACAAGATCGACCTCCCGTGCGACAAGTAGAACGTGAGCGACATCTTCAATGTCAAAGACCTCTCGCCCTACCATGGTGATGAAGATTTTGATCCAAGGACGGATCTTCCTCAAGGGAGGGGAGATGGTGTGGAGCATCCCAAGGTCATCCCCATGGGCCCACCTACATCTCCTACGACACCAGTTGGACCAATTACAAGAGCCCGGGCAAAGGCTCTGGGATATAAGGTGAACTCACTCCTCTCCGAACTACAACTCTCCATGCATGAGAATTGGCTACTACCTCAAGCAGAAACCCTATGTGTGATCAGGTGCTTGGAGAAAGGCCATGGACCAACTACACTCAATGGACAAGATGGTGAGGATGCCAAGTTTGTGGGACAAGAAGAAGAACTACTCAAAGTCCCCAGGCTCTGGACGACCGACGAACCCCGAACGTCCGACGACCTCTAGGCTCCGGACGTCCTGCCCTCTTCGGACGACCAACACTTCCACACCCGAGAAATAACTACGGAATTTTGAAGCGCTACGTACGACCGATGACCTCCAGGCTCCGGACGACCGACCCCGACCAGACGTCCGACCGAAGCACACCCGAGCCGAATCTACGGACGTCCGACAAGCACCGGACGTCCGGACCCTCGAAAGCCTCCGGACGACCGGTGACTCCCAGGCGTCCGACGCCTGTGCGCTGCCATATGTTTGGCCACAGCCTATGTACCCCCCACTTCGCCCCCTTTTCCACTAAGACTATATATAGTCCTCCTATTCCTCCTAGCTAGGGATAGCATTGGTTTAGCTCTTATTTAGAGATAGAGCATTGCTCATCCACATCGGATCTACTCCACGCGAGAGACAACGGCCTCTATGGAGAAGATCCCTTTGGATTCAAGACCTCCTTGCGGAGAAGAACATCAAGACCCCCTCTTGGGCGGCCCCATCAAGACCTCCTCACGGAGAAGACCGTTGCCTTTTGTATCGTCCCTAGTTGACCGTGGATCGTGTGATTTCTTATGTCCTCGAGGATCTAGCACATGTGTGACTATTTCTTGTTGGTTTAGTGTTTCTCTCGTGTTTCCCCATGTTTTCCCCTCGTTTTCCACTTGTGTTCTTCATGTTCATCGCGGGATCGGCTCCTTTCATGAAAGATCGGCCGATTAGGGTTGTACCCTACATCAGTGTGGCTCCATCAATGGCCTAGTATGGCCCATCGACAACACCTTCAAGACAAGACCCTCGCGAGGGGCCAAGACTCGCAAGGCGGGTGACAACAGGACCTCTAGAGGGAGCGGCCTCCCCAGGTTGGACCCCGAGGAGCGGAGATTCCTATGCAGGTGCCCACCTCATGAGGTTGAGGTTATGCAAGCCATGAACACGAAAGCTAGGCGGGCGCCAGCGGGCACAGAGCAGCAGGTTTCCTCTTTGGCACTAAGGAGGAAAGCACAAGCGCTCGGTCCCAAGAAATCAGCCAAAGGTTTTCGTTCCTGTGCAACGAGACCAAGACCGACAGGACTGCAGGACGGATGTCATCGCCGAGCCCACCGTAGCGTCACAACCAGAGGCTTTGCAGGCAAAGACCACCTTTCGTCAAGATAAGATGTACTACTTGTCCCCTTTCATATTGGACACTGTGGGATCCCTTCCCGCCTTCTTTTTGGAGGAAGAGGACCAAGGCCACTATAAATATAGTTAGCAACCACCATAAGAAGGGGGAGTGCTAGCTGGATCAGATCCACACCTCATCAACTCACACCCACACCAGAGCAGACCTTGCTAGGTTGTACTTCCCTTGTAATAGTTCATCCACAACCCCTCATGAGGCTAATCCACCACAAAGTAGGAGTAGGGCCTTACACCGCAAGGTGGCCCGAACCTGGGTAAAATGTTGTGTCCATCTTCTTCCTTGTCCATCGAGCTAGGCCGTGGGGGTGACGAACTGGTTGGCTGAGGAGAGTTCGAACCTTTCCTAGGTCTGCAGGGCCCTGAGTCTGACATTTGGTGCACTGGGTAGGGGCGTGTCGAAGCCTCTCTTCCGCCGTTCGCTCCGCCGACATTCCATCCTTCCCATGGCTGATGCTAGCCGTGTCCGTGCCGAGCACTGCGCCGCTCGTGTCCCTCAGACAGCACATGTGGGCAATGGCACGCCTCGCTGCTCTGCCTCTCCGATGGCCAACGTTGCCACAAACCTTGCTGCGCGCGAACAATAGGACTCATCGCTGCCACCATCTGTGCAGTGCGATGGCCACACCGTGACTCCATCACCCACTCCGGTCACGTCCACGTCCTCTCACACTCGATGCGGGCCGACGAATGTGCAGGCTACAATGCTCATGGTGCGCGATCTTCTGCACTATCGCCCGGCCAACGACATCTAGGATGACTGGCTCGCCTGAATCGCCCAGCTCGTCAACGCTGCTGGTGAAGCCCCTGCACGGTCCTACTCTCTGAGGGAGTGCTGGATTAGGGGGTGTTCGGGTAGCCGGACTATACCTTCAGCCGGACTCCTGGACTATGAAGATACAAGATTGAAGACTTCGTCCCGTGTCCGGATGGGACTTTCCTTGGCGTGGAAGGCAAGCATGGCGATGAGGATATTCAAGATCTCCTACCATTGTAACCGACTCTGTGTAACCCTAACCCTATCCGGTGTCTATATAAACTGGAGGGTGGTAGTCCGTAGACAATCAACTCCATATACAACAATCATACCATAGGCTAGCTTCTAGGGTTTAGCCTCCTTGATCTCGTGGTAGATCTACTCTTGTACTACCCATATCATCAATATTAATCAAGCAGGAGTAGGGTATTACCTCCATCGAGAGGGCCCGAACCTGGGTAAAACAAAGTGTTCCCTGCCTCCTGTTACCATCCGGCCTTGACGCACAGTTCGGAACCCCCTACCCGAGATCCGCCGGTTTTGACACCGACATTGGTGCTTTCATTGAGAGTTCCTCTGTGCCGTCACAATCAGGAAGGATGCCTCCTCCCATCTTTAAAGACGGCGCCGTTGCTAAGGGAGCCTTGGCTATCGGCCAAACCCTCCGGCTAGGTGGTTTTCTCATGACCTCCTGTTCAGCTGTTGCGCCGATGGTGACCTCTCGGGTCATCAAAAGCAACCTACACGTCAGCTCGGAGCTCGTCGAGCAGCTAGATCCAATGGAGCTCTGTTCCGTAAACGAGCTCTTGGATCACATCGCCGCCCTGGGGGTCGCTACGGATTACGACCAGGTTGGGCTTAAACCCGATCTAAGAGAAATTAACTCTCCCCAAGTCACCCACCACGTTGCCGTGGTAGAGGCGCAGTGCGCTGACCCTTCATCTATTTTAAGGACTAGCTACGTCCGAATTCCCGACTACTCCAAGCCGGATACCCGTGGAGAGGAGGATGTAACTCAAGACCTGAGCTTAGGATCAGGCAACGGGCTAGATTCGTTGGACAACATCCAAGAATCTGAACTTCAGAGTTCGGAAACTCTTCGGCCTCCGAATCTTGGATTGGGTGATGTTTCAGATTCAATGACACCCGCCCACCAGAACATAAGCGATCTCTCCCAAATTAGGCAGAGGCCCGAGGAAACAGTACATCATTACCGGGCCAGATTCCTCCTGGTTATGAACAGGATAAAGGATTGCCGCGAGGGAGACGCAATCTCTATTTTCTATAGTAATTGCACGGACGAGGGACTCCTTAACGCCGTAAGTCGTCGTGATATTACATGCTTCGCTGACTTGGCATCCATAGTACAAAAATACTGTGCGATGGAAAGCGCCTGGAAAACCGAAATAAAATTTTGGGATAATCCGGCCTTGAATAGTAATCTCGTCCGAACTAAGAGGGTGCATCATCATAGGACACCCGGGACAAACACCAAAAAGCCAAAACCCTCTATAGGGCATGGAACCGTACTGGAAAGGTGGCTTGATGGACCCTATAGAATTCACAGTACAGAGGACGCCACACCAACTCACAGCCTTAGAGCATGTTGGATACTCCGGCAGGTGGCCAAAATTGGCGAGGACCTCTTAATCCTGGAGGCCGCAGAAAGCCAGCCCGAGGACACCAGTACCATTCTCACAGTCTTCGAGACTTTTGCATCAAACAATATGCGAAAAAGAACACTCCGCAGCCTCGCCGAAGTCTATCAAGTTGCAACAATAAATCCATGGAGCGACGCTGCTATTACCTTCAACGCATGTGATGAACCTAGATTCCGAACAGCCCGAGAACCAGCCGCATTGGTCCTCAGTCCCATATTGGACGTCTTTCGCCTCACCAAGGTGCTCATGGATGGAGGCAGCGGACTGAACCTCATTTATGAGGAAACCCTTCAAAAAATGGAAATAGACTGGAACCGCATCGAGCGAAGCAGCGCAACCTTTAGAGGAATAATCCCCAGTCGGGAAGCGCGCTGCACAGGAAAAATCACACTAGATGTGGTTTTCGGCACGCCGGATAATTACAGGTCCGAAGAAGTCACGTTTCAGGTGGCCCCGTTTAAGAGCGGATATCACGCCTTACTAGGGCGGGAAGCATTCACAATCTTCCAAGCAATACCCCATTACGGGTACATGAAGCTTAAGATGCCCGGGCCAAATGGAATTATCACTCTAGCTAGTGATCCGGACATAGCACTCCGCGCCGAAAACAAGACGGCCGCATTAGCCCTTGAGGCGCTATACGAAGCCTTAGTGGCCGAGTAACTGACTGCGCTGCGCTCCATGGTTAACAGGGATGATGTGATACGCGATAAGAGATCCAAATCCACATCCTTCAAGCCAGCCGACGAAATAGTCAAATTCCAGGTCCATCCAACGGACCGCAATAAAACAGCTTCCATCGGGGCACGACTGAACCCTGATGTAGACGCCGCACTGCGAGAGTTCCTACGAGAGAACTAGGACATTTTCGCCTGGCACCCTTTAGACATGCCAGGGATCCCACGCAGGCTGGCCGAACACAACTTAAATATCCTAAAAGGATTCAAACCTGTCAAACAAGCCCTTCGGCGTTTTTCCGAACCTAAGAGACAGGCTATGGGAGAGGAGCTAGCCAGGCAATTAGAGGCTGGATTCATCAGAGACATAAAACATCCGGGCTGGCTAGCAAACCTGGTGATGGTACCAAAGAAGGACAAATCCTGGCGCCTATGTGTCAATTTTAAAGACCTTAACAAGGCTTGCCCAAAGGATCCCTTCCCCCTCCCCCGCATCGATCAAATTATCGATGCCACCGCAGGACACGATTTGTTGTGTTTCCTCGACGCATACTCCGGTTACCATCAAATCAAGATGGCAGAATTAGACCAAGCTGCAGCAGCATTCATCACACCATACAACCCATTCTGCTTCAACACAATGCCCTTCGGGCTAAAAAACGCTGGCGCAACATATCAGCGCATGATCCAGACATGTCTGGCAAACCAGATCGGCAAAACAGTGGAGGCGTATGTGGATGATGTGGTTGTCAAATCAAGACATGTCGAATCCCTAGTAAATGACTTGAGGCTTACATTCGATAACCTCCGACAATATGACATCAAGCTCAACCCAGAAAAATGCGTCTTCAGCGTTCCAGCCGGAAAGCTCTTGGGCTTCATTGTATCCGGTAGAGGAATTGAAGCAAACCCAGCCAAGATCCGAGCTTTGTCACAATTGGATGTCCCAAAGGACCTTAAACAAATACAAAAATTAACCAGGTGCGTGGTGGCTTTAAGCCGCTTCATCTCCCGCTTGGGAGAAAAGGCACTACCCCTTTATCGCCTCCTTCGGCGCACCGAACACTTCGAGTGGACGGATGCCGCCACGGCCGGACTTGATGAAATAAAAGCCATATTGGAACAAACCCAGTCCTGGCCGCGCCAATCTCCGGCGAACCAATGTTATTGTACATTGCAGCAACACACCAAGTTGTCAGCGTAGTGCTCGTTGTCGAGCGGGAAACGGACGGACACAAATTCCCACTTCAAAGGACGGTCTACTACGTATCCACTGTCCTCACTCCATGCAAATCACGGTACCCGCATTATCAAAAGATTGCATACGCGGGATTCATGGCATCCCGGAAGCTACGACACTACTTTCAAGAGTGTTCCATAACAGTAGCCTCAGAAGTACCACTCAACGATATTGTCAACAATCGCGACGCAACAGGCCGGATTGCAAAATGGGCCATCGAGCTTCTCCCGTTCGATATAACCTATAAGCCACGGCGAGCTATTAAATCGCAAGTTTTGGCCGACTTCGTCGCAGAATGGACGGAGGCCGAGCTCCCTAAAGAGTACGGCACATATTCAAACTGGATTATGCATTTCGATGGCTCCAAAATGTTGGCCGGACTAGGGGCTGGCGTCGTCCTGACGTCCCCCACAGGAGACACAGTCCAATATGTGCTCCAGATCATGTACATGGATTCCAACAATGCAGCCGAATATGAGGCCCTCCTACATGGCCTCCGGATAGCAGTATCCATGGGTATCCAGCACCTAGAGGTACGCGGGGATTCAAACCTCACGATATCCCAAATAAATGGAGACTTCGACGCCAAGGACCCAAAAATGGCAGCTTACCGCAACGCCGTCCTAAAAATGTCAGCTCGGTTCGAATGGCTGGAGTTTCACCATATAGCCCGAGAAAACAATCAAGGAGCGGACGTCTTGGCACGCATCGGAGCAAAACGCGATGCAGTCCCCCCCAACATCTTTTTGGAAAGATTGTTCAAGCCATCCGTAGCATGGGAGGGGGAACCCGCAAATAACAGCCCGGACCCAGCCGCACCACTCGACACCGAACAATCTGACACAATTGGAGGCTATGCCAATGAAATTACACCTTCAGCCCACGTAATAATGGTGGTCATCGCCTCGTGGACAGAACCATTCCTAGCCTACCTTACTAGGCAGGAACTCCCGGAGGACCAAAACGAGGCCCGCTGCATAGTGCGGCGATCTAAAGCCTATAGAGTCCATGAGGGAGAGCTTTATAAGAAAAGCACTACCGGAGTCCTTCAAAGGTGCATCTCCGAAGAGGAAGGGCGGAACCTAGTGGCTGAAATTCATGCCGGACTCGGTGGTCACCACGCCGCTGCTCGGTCCCTTGTTAGCAAGGCTTTCGATACAGGCTTTTATTGGCCGACGGCCCGGGCAGACGCTCAGGACCTAGTCCAACGATGCGCTGGTTGCCAACTTTTTGCCAACCAAAGCCATATGCCACCCACTGCACTCCGAACTATACCCATCACCTGGCCTTTTGCGGTCTGGGGGCTTGACATGGTCGGACGCCTTAAAGGTGGGACCGATAGGAAAAAATACTTACTGGTCATGGTGGATAAATTCACCAAATGGATAGAAACCAAGCCTGTTAAAACGGCCAAATCCGGACCTGCGATAGACTTCATATCCGGGGTTGTACACCGTTATGGCGTCCCCCATAGCATCACAACCGATAACGGTACAAACTTTACCGCTGACGAGGTAAAACTCTGGTGCAAAAACATGGGCATCAAGCTCGATTATGCTTCCGTCTATCACCCACAAACCAACAGCCAGGTCGAACATGCAAATGGTCTTATCATGAGCGGCATTAAACCCAGATTGGTGCGGTCCCTCAAGGAATCTAACACGCACTGGGTAGAGGAGCTCAACTCCGTGCTATGGGGGCTGCGGACCATGCCAAATCGCACCACCGGATACACACCATTTTTTATGGTGTACGGCGCAGAGGCAGTTCTGCCCTGCGATATAATTCATGACTCACCTAGAGTGTGCATGTACGAAGAAAGAGAAGACGAGCTCAATCGGCAGGACAACTTGGACGCCCTGGAGGAGGAGCGTGACGTGGCAAAGGCCCATTCCGCATTTTATCAACAACAGGCCCGAAGATATCAAAGCAGAGAAGTACGGGCCAAAAATTACAATGTTGGCGAACTAGTTCTATGCCGGCCGGATAAGAAAAAGGACAAACTCAAGCCCAAGTGGGAAGGTCCATTCATAATCAACCAAGTCCTGACTGGCGGGGCGTACCGCCTGCGAAATGCTTCGGATAACCAACTCGAGTCGAACCCGTGGAACGCCACCCGTCTCCGAAGATTCTATGCCTAGCGCCGGACTCTGTGTTCGTCTCCTTCCTCTGTCCATTTTTTGCATTTTTCTATCTTACATTTATCTCCTTCCCCTCTTTTCTTTTATAGCCCTTAAAGGCTCATCTAGTGACGCGCCACTCGCGCTCATTAAACCGGGGGGCTTCTTTAACAGAAGCTTATTTATACGGGCTTCACGCCCAACACATGCGTCAAACTTCCGCATGTACCTTTTTCTTCACCATTATATGCATCGATATGACTTAAGTTTTGGCCAAGCT